>NW_025918543.1:0-2500 GCF_019202785.1 Penaeus chinensis
AAGCGATTTCTGGTACGTTATGTGTGAGATGAAGTCTGTTTTTTTTAGTTTTTTATCATGCCAAATTAATTCCCTTAATGCCTAATTAATCAAATACCTATTTAATGGTCTAACTCATATCTATTTCATTCAGTAACTATTTCTTTGTGTATCTATTTCATTAAGCGTCTATTTCATCAAGCGTCTAATTCATGAAGTGTCTAAGTTCAAATGAAGAAAAATATTAGAATTTCAGTCTTACCCAAGAAGCTGGCTATTGAGATATGAATGACCTGACCTCGCTTCGCTTCCTGTGACCTGTGACCTTTTCTTGGTTTCTATTTCTTCGTCTTTGGCTTCGTCTTCGTCGTTTTTTCCGCTTTCTTGCGTTTTTCTTTTTGCTTTCTTTCTTGTTCTCTTTTTTTCTGTCTTACTCTCTTTCTTTCTCTCTCTCTTTCCTTTTCCTTTTCCTTTTCTCTTTTCTCATGTATTTATCTCAACACTCGAGAGAGAGACTGAGAGAAAAAAGAAATAGAGAGAGAGAGAAAGGGAGAGAGAGAGAGAGAGAAAGAGAGAGAGAGAGAGAGAGAGAGAGAGAGAGAGAGAGAGAGAGAGAGAGAGAGAGATAGAGAGAGAGAGAGAGAGATTGAGAAAGAGAGAGAGAAAATAAAATGAAAAAAAAAATGGCCGCCACGCCGAGCCGATGAGCTGGACAGAACCATACGCGGGCTACAGGATTTACACAGCAATTTGCAACGACAAACTACAGGTTAAATGGGAAAAGTTTCGTGATTACATACAAGTGTTGTGAAAACTGCCCAAAACTTTACGTGCATAGAGATTGCTGTTTTATCTGGCAAGGTGAGAGGAACTACTTTGCACAAATGGCCGATCTCACCCGCGGAGGAATACGGGGAGGCGGTCGGTGGGCGGGGCTTAGAAATGGTAAAAATAAATTGAAAATGAAAAATAAATCGAAATAAAGAGGGGAAAAAAAATAAATTGGGAAAAATAAATTGAAAAGGAAAAATAAATCGAAATAAAGAGATGGCTATAGAAAAAAAATAATACATTGGGAAAAAATACATTGAAAAGGAAATATAAATCGAAACAAAGACAGACAAAGAAAATATATTAAGTAGAGAATATAAAGAAATAAGAAAAATACTAAAACACTGATAATAATAGACGGAACAAAATCAAACGTAGGAAAAAAAAAGTTAGCACGATAATTTTTTTGTTTTCCTTTATCTTGAGTAAACAAAAATATATTATATCATTATTCGTTTGTTTTTAGGAAACTCTAACACATAAACACTGAGGGGAAAAAAACACAGTAAACATAAGCACAGAAAAATATAAAAACAAGTTTAAAAAAGGCAAATCAAAATAGAAATAAGTTGAACAGAAAACAAATTTTGAGAAGAAACGAACATTATCAAAATCAAAAACGTGAAAATCGGCAAATTGAAAAAACAATTATTAATCTAAAATCTAATTTAGATAAATGTAAATTTAATCAAATCACAATTAAGAAAATATCCTTCAAAACTTTTACTTATATTTAAACATATATTACACTGCATACTTATATCGTATCATAGCTAATGTATAAATAAAAAGTACACACAAACAATAAAATATATATCAATTATCAATCACAATTTAACCATGAAAAGTTAAATAAAAAATATAAAACGCAGATTGATTATAAGAAATTAAATCAACGAATTAAAACCGCAATTTAATTATAATGAATTAGATAAATTAATTACAAATGTAGATTGATTATAAGAAATTAAATAAACGAATAAAAACCGCACATTAATTATAAGAAATAAAAAAAACGAATAAAAAACGCACATTAATTATAAGAAATAAAAAAAACGAATAAAAAACGCAAATTGATTATAGATTAAATTTAAAAATATAAAACGCAGATTAATCATTAGAAATTGAACACACGAATCAAACCCGCAAATTAATTATAATGAATTAAACTAATTAGTCAAATATGCAAATTAACTATAAGAATATAATAAAATAAACGAATAAAAACACACAAATTAAAAATTCAAACATACATATATATATAAGACCGTATTAAAAGGGCAACTTGACCTATTTTCACGAAGCTTCACCATCTCTCGAGGTCAGGAAAGGCCTTTTGTTATTTCTTGTAAGGAAAAGGCGATTTGCAGAAAGAGGAAGAGGAGAGCGAGCAATAATTTTCTTCTTCTTCTTCTTCTTTTCTTTTTCGTTTTTCTATTTTCATTATGTTTTTCTGTTTTATTTCTTCTTTTTCTTATTGTTTTTCTCTTCTCTTCTTTTCTCTTCTCCATCATCTTCTTCTCCTTCTTCTTCTTCTCCTACTTCTTCTTCTTCTCTCTCTTTTTCTCCTTCTTCTCCTTCTTCTCCTTCTTCTCCTTTTTCTTCTTCTTCGTCTTCTTCTCTTTCCTCATTTTATTCTTCCTCTTTTTTCCTCATTTTCATCTTCCTCTTTTTCTTCTTTCTCTTCCAC
>NW_025918544.1:0-18702 GCF_019202785.1 Penaeus chinensis
AATCGACGAAGCGACTGTAAGCCCTTTTTAGCCAATGCGGCTTTTTTCCAAATATGATAATGAAATCTTAGCATGTAATCGAACGTTACACCGAGCACGATGCAAGAGCGTGTTATTTGAAGAGGTGCTTGTAGTCTGTCGAAAGAGTTTAGGTGTATTGGATCGTAAGGAGGATTGTGTTTAGGGTCAATAAAGAGAACTTTTGTTTTTGTCGCATTAGTTTTGATAAGCCATTTGTGCTCCCATCTCGAGACGGTGTCAAGCTCGTCGTTAATTCGTCGGACAACACCAGCGAGCGAATTATGTCTGGCTAAGTGAGTACAGTCGTCGGCGTAAAGGAGCGTCAATGAATCGGGAAATGTGGGGTCAGGGAGGTCGTTTGTGTATAATATGTATAGTGTTGGGCTGATTATGCTGCCTTGAGGTACACCTGCGTGCATTTGGATGGTGTTGGAAATTTTTCCTTTAAATTTGAGTTTTAGTTTACGGTCATCCAAGAAGCTGCATAGCAGCTTCTTGGTGCACGAAGGGAAATTAAATTTAGTGCACAGTTTGTACTTCAAGCCAGCATGCCAGACCGTGTCGAAGGCTCGCTCCACGTCCTTGGTTACGAGAACCGTCTTTAGTCTTCTGTCTTTGTTGTTAAGACAGTAATTGGTCAGTATAGTCAGTGCGTCATTAGTCGATCGGTGAGAGCGGAAGCCGAATTGTTTTGAGGAGAGTAAGTCATGATCGTCGAGATACCGCCTTAGTCGGGAGTTAATTATTTTTTCAAAAATTTTGCCTAATGTCTCTAGTAAACTAATTGGGCGGTAATTCTTGGGGTCGGTTAGGTCTTTGTTTGGCTTAGGGATGAGGGCCACTAAAGCAGTTTTGAAAGGTGAGGGATAGTAGCCAGAGGCCAAGGAAGTGTTATAAAGGTACGTCATAGCTCGTAAAATGTTGTCAGGAAGGTGTATGAGTACGTCACGTCCGATCTGAGAGGAGCCCGGAGCCTTTCGAGGAAACCTCATTATTATTTGTTTTACCTCCTCCAGCAAGATGGGTGCACGGAGTTCGCATGTGTCGTCCAGATTATCCAGGTGGATAATCTGCTCTGGTTCTGTTTCTATCCTGTGGTCTTGGCTCCAGGTGTTGATGGATTGAAAATGTTCATTAAAGAGAGGGTGGGGTTCATGTGGATAGAAAACAGTTTGCCAGTGATCATGAAAAATTTTGATAACCTCCACGGGATCTGAAATTTGGTTGTTGTCCTTGAGGAGGTGAGTGAAGGGGGGGAAATTGCTACCTTTTAATCGCTTAATTGATTGCCAAAATTCCCGTGGAGTGCGAACTCTCATAGATTCTGTTTGTTTAATTAAATTATGCCAATGAGTTTTGTGGTCATTATCAAAACTATTTATGACATGGTTTCTGAGGATAGTGAGGTCCCACCGAACTCGATGCAAGTGGTTTAAATTTTGAAGAAAACGGTTCCTGTAGCAGGTCAGGAGACGCTTGGTTCTCTCGCTTGGATAGAATGAAGTTCTGATTTTAAAGCGCTCTCGCGGAATAGCGCGGCGCATTGCTGCTGATATCCATGCGAAGAGATGATGCCAATGCCTATCTATTTCGAGAATATTTTCTCTTTCAAGGTTAAAGTTAAAATTTTGACTGGCAAGATAAGATTTAAAGTCGTCCCAGTCTGCTTTTTTATACCTGAAGGATGTTGTTTCTTTGTTTTGTATAGGTGTGGTAGAAAGTTTTATGATGATGGGTATGTGGTCAGAACCGAAGTTCGGGCCGGGTTGTGTGTGTGTGTGGTAGGGGAGAGCCGCTCTGTTCCCGAAAACGAGATCAGGGCGGCCCTTCCCTCTCGATGTGAATGAAGTGTAGAAGTCGGGTCCGATGTAGTGCAGTCTTTTTGTTTCGAAAATAGACAAGAGCTGTCTGCCGTGTGCGTTGCTGTTTGTGTGGTTAAGTGATGTGTGTGCTGCGTTAACATCCCCGGCAAAGAAGACTGGGAGATTATTATAATTAAATATTTTATTGAAATCGTGAATGGGCAAGTTTGTTTGAGGTCTGATATAGGCAGTGGCAATCATTATGGGGCCCTGCTGGGTGAATAGCTTAATAGCCATGAAGTCTGGATGAATGAATGGAGGCGAGATGAATTCGAAATGAAAGGTGGATTTTACGAGAATGCAGGACCCTACACACCAGCCGTTTCGTGATTGTCTTGACGTGTAGCCGAAGTGTTTGATAGCATAGGAGTTAGTGATAGAGGTAGAGTTTAAAAGAACAACGTCAGGACTTTCCCGATCTAGGAAGTCGTAAAAGAGGCGTCTTACGTTATAAAACGATCTTACGTTCGCTTGGACGATTGTCAGCATGCCACTCAGAGTAGGTCGGGATGACGGTGACCTACTTTTCGTGGCGTTTGCTGCTCACGGAAACGCGGCCGAGGACGAGCCCCAGACTGGGTCTCTTCGGGGTCCGGGAGGGACTCCTGAGAGAGGGAGACATGGCATTCTCGGGAATCGGCGGACCAATTCCCGACGCTACCATGTCCCCCAAGGTTTCCCCTGACGGGGAGGACGGGAACTGCGTCCCCAGGGGGAACGGGCAGCGCGGCAGCCCCCTCTTCGACCTCAGGACCGAGGTCGATGCGAAGGCTATCGTCGCTGCTGCTGTCCCCAATTAAGGTGTCGTCATGACGACGACGAGGAGCGGAGGGCTCCGGGTTTTCCGTGAGCAGAGGGTCTTTTTTGTCTTTTTTCTGGTGAGTGTTTAGTGGTGAAGGAAGTTTGCGTTTGTGATCATTTGTGTTATTTGTAGTTTTTTCTTGTGCAGTTACTCTGGGTTTGCGTTGTGGTTGTGGTTGTGAAAGTACATGTGAGTGTGAGGTAGAGGGCTGTGGTGCTGTGGTGGGCGCCACTCTAGCCTCGGTGTTTGTGTTTGTTTGTGTGTGATACTCTGGTATGTATAGGTTTTCGTCTTCGAAGATCTCCTCAGGAATCACAATACTGGGGAAACCGTTTTTCTGTAGTAGTATTGGGAGTATGTTTGTGAATTTCTTGGCGTTGTATTTGGCAGCTATTAAAGCTACGTGTAGTATGGTTTGTATTTTGGGGTTGTTGTTTGGTATGAGGGTGTTGTTTGGGGGGAATTGAGGTGGAAGAGGCATTGTGTTTCCTGAGGGAATCGTGTTGGGGCGTTTTGTAGTGGGTGTGGATGTTTGTAAGGGTCGGAGTGTTGAGGCGTAGGTTGGGTTGTTGTTTTGTTTTTGTGCTTGTCTTTTTGTTTTGATGATTTCTTTGCGTTTGGGGCAAGACCCACTGACGGCGACATGCTGGCCCTCGCAATTGCAACATTTGGTGGTCTTGTTGCATGTGGCATAGAAATGACCGAGGTCACCACATCTGCTGCATCTCTGTTCGTGTGTGCATGTGTGTTTTGTGTGGTTGAAGCGGTAACATTTCAGGCACTGGTCAACCAGAATAAAGCTCTCTGGTTCCACATTATAGGTGGGGACGGATGTGTTGAACATCATTATCCCACGAGTTAGGAGCTTCTGTGCCTCTTCAGGCGCAGAGCAGCGGATTTTAACTATGCGTGACTCAGGGGGTTTGTAAATATCAAGGACAGTGACATCGTTTTTAGCCGCGACCTCCGCCTGGATAGACTCGCACGATCGTGGCAGGATTGTCTTGTCGATCTTTTTAGCCACGACCGTGCATTTGGCCTTAGTCTCAGGGGAAGGTAAGGGTTTAAAACCTTGTTCGAGGAGTTTCCTTTGGCCAGACGAGGAGAGAAAGGGGGTCAGTTGTTCAGGCTTAGCAACAACAACTTTGTAGCCATTGTGAACCTTGAAGCAGTGAGTTACAGCAACTTCTGTGAGGGAGAAGATTTTCTGGAGAGCCACCTCACAGGAGATAGGCTCCCCAGAATATGATAATTTGATTACGTGACCCATGACATAGCGCGAGGGTGATGATGATGGGTGAGGGAGGGAAGTCTAGCAGGGCTAATTGACAGGGCGATGAAAGGGCGGATTGCGGTATCAAAAAGGGAGACACACCGGGCAATAAGCAGTCTTTGTATGTTAGGGCCGGTCGGGGTTGAACCCTGCCGAACGGGAATTAACCCTTATGCGTTCGGCCGGCACCTCGCAGCAAAACTGCAAATTGCCACAGTGCTTCGTATTTTTAATTATAAGCACTCTGGCCTATAATTAAAAATACTAGCCTCAAAGCAAGTAGTGTGCAATAACACCCAAAGTTATCACACAAGGCCAAGGTCGTCTTTGCGTGGGGTGTCAAACAATCTCTCTACAAAGAAACCACGCAAAAACCTTGGGACCTAGAGGTCCTGAGAGCCCTTCTGAATTTCGTCAAAAAAAGCAAAAGTTTAAAAGAAAAGACCCGTTACCGGGGGGAAAGAAGGCGGGAGAGGGGAAGGATAAAGGGGGGGATCGAAAAGATGATTTAGTAAGAGAGAAAAGAGTCGGGGCTTAACCCAACATGCGGGGTAAAAGTTGGGGGGCATAGCTGACCGGGAGGCAGAAAGGAGGACAAAGGCTGGAGAGGGAGGCCCCGCGCCATCTGTGCGCGCGTGGCCCTGGCATGGCGGGATTCGCCTTGCATGAGCGAACTCATGGGACGGCGAGTCCACATGCCCGGGCTGCGGCGCGCACTCGGCTAACGGGGAGGTTGGGAGCAGAGAGGGCGGCCTGCCAGGCGCCATCGGGGCCCCACCGTGCACGGACTTCTCGCCCATGGCAACGGTGGCGCCCTCGGCTAACCAGGAGACTGCGAGGGTGAAATACGAGTGAGATCGCTAATCAGAGGCTATCTCCCACGCCCGCGTCGAGCAGAGATTTCTCCCTGTCGGCGGCAGGACTTCCAGGGAGACGTGCTCTGGCGATCTCACCACGCTTGGATTGTCAACACTGGCCATGACATCTCCTCCCCCACTCGCGCGTTGCCACTCCTTATGGCAAAGGAGCCACGGTCATGGCAGGGTGCAGGCGGCAGATGTCACGTATCGGGAATCCGGAACCAGTGAGATGAAGGTAAGGATTAGGATGAGGGGCACTTGCGCTATGGGAGGATAATGAGATGTGGCGTGGGTGAGGTTGTGTGACACACGGAAGGAGGAAGGGGGAGAGGAAGGGAGTTAAAAACGGGATAGGGCTCTCTTAGGGAATATGTTTATTTGACAAAGTTAATAAAATCGTAATTTGAGTAAAACAACCACCCAAAACATTAAAAACTGAAAGAACACAAACGTTAAAACAAGAAACTAAAATAAAACGAAAGAACATTTAAAAAACAACGCAAACACGAACGTAAGAAAAATAAAAGCTTAAAAAAGTTTACGCGATAAATTCGGCGCTCGGCATCCGCGCTCGCGAGACCCGGCAACAATCGCGCCGAGACGTGATTGGCCGGGCCGCGGCGAGCGAGGGCGCCGAGTTTATAGTAAAAACCGCCGAAGCTCACGCAACTTTACTTAACATTATAAAGTTAAAAATATTAAAACGAACAAAACAAGAGAGGGAGGGAGGGTGAAAGGCAGGAAGGAAGTATGAGAAGGTTCACATAGGATAAGATGTTGCTGCCAAGCTCAAAAAACTGGCTCCTGTTCTTCGTCCCAGTCCAGCGCAAAGGAATCCCGGCCAAGGCCGCTCCTCCTTCCCCGGAGATAGACATTATTCCTGTCTATCCAGTCGGGCAGCCAAAGACGAAGTTTGTCGAGTTGTTTACAAACCCTCGCGCGCCACACAAGGTTCAGAGGGAGCACAGAAGCTCTCTCGTGGAGTTGTGATGACGACACAAACTCGTCCCAGCCCACACTGTAGACCCATCGGAGAGCTTTATTCTGAATGATCTGTAGCTTTCTTCTGTTTGTGTATGCTGCTAGTGTAAGTGTAAGTGGGGAGTATGTGAGAAGAGGGTGTATGATGGCTTTGAACAGGTGCAGCTTTGTGCGCGGGGCCGCACATCTAAATCGACGAAGCGACTGTAAGCCCTTTTTAGCCAATGCGGCTTTTTTCCAAATATGATAATGAAATCTTAGCATGTAATCGAACGTTACACCGAGCACGATGCAAGAGCGTGTTATTTGAAGAGGTGCTTGTAGTCTGTCGAAAGAGTTTAGGTGTATTGGATCGTAAGGAGGATTGTGTTTAGGGTCAATAAAGAGAACTTTTGTTTTTGTCGCATTAGTTTTGATAAGCCATTTGTGCTCCCATCTCGAGACGGTGTCAAGCTCGTCGTTAATTCGTCGGACAACACCAGCGAGCGAATTATGTCTGGCTAAGTGAGTACAGTCGTCGGCGTAAAGGAGCGTCAATGAATCGGGAAATGTGGGGTCAGGGAGGTCGTTTGTGTATAATATGTATAGTGTTGGGCTGATTATGCTGCCTTGAGGTACACCTGCGTGCATTTGGATGGTGTTGGAAATTTTTCCTTTAAATTTGAGTTTTAGTTTACGGTCATCCAAGAAGCTGCATAGCAGCTTCTTGGTGCACGAAGGGAAATTAAATTTAGTGCACAGTTTGTACTTCAAGCCAGCATGCCAGACCGTGTCGAAGGCTCGCTCCACGTCCTTGGTTACGAGAACCGTCTTTAGTCTTCTGTCTTTGTTGTTAAGACAGTAATTGGTCAGTATAGTCAGTGCGTCATTAGTCGATCGGTGAGAGCGGAAGCCGAATTGTTTTGAGGAGAGTAAGTCATGATCGTCGAGATACCGCCTTAGTCGGGAGTTAATTATTTTTTCAAAAATTTTGCCTAATGTCTCTAGTAAACTAATTGGGCGGTAATTCTTGGGGTCGGTTAGGTCTTTGTTTGGCTTAGGGATGAGGGCCACTAAAGCAGTTTTGAAAGGTGAGGGATAGTAGCCAGAGGCCAAGGAAGTGTTATAAAGGTACGTCATAGCTCGTAAAATGTTGTCAGGAAGGTGTATGAGTACGTCACGTCCGATCTGAGAGGAGCCCGGAGCCTTTCGAGGAAACCTCATTATTATTTGTTTTACCTCCTCCAGCAAGATGGGTGCACGGAGTTCGCATGTGTCGTCCAGATTATCCAGGTGGATAATCTGCTCTGGTTCTGTTTCTATCCTGTGGTCTTGGCTCCAGGTGTTGATGGATTGAAAATGTTCATTAAAGAGAGGGTGGGGTTCATGTGGATAGAAAACAGTTTGCCAGTGATCATGAAAAATTTTGATAACCTCCACGGGATCTGAAATTTGGTTGTTGTCCTTGAGGAGGTGAGTGAAGGGGGGGAAATTGCTACCTTTTAATCGCTTAATTGATTGCCAAAATTCCCGTGGAGTGCGAACTCTCATAGATTCTGTTTGTTTAATTAAATTATGCCAATGAGTTTTGTGGTCATTATCAAAACTATTTATGACATGGTTTCTGAGGATAGTGAGGTCCCACCGAACTCGATGCAAGTGGTTTAAATTTTGAAGAAAACGGTTCCTGTAGCAGGTCAGGAGACGCTTGGTTCTCTCGCTTGGATAGAATGAAGTTCTGATTTTAAAGCGCTCTCGCGGAATAGCGCGGCGCATTGCTGCTGATATCCATGCGAAGAGATGATGCCAATGCCTATCTATTTCGAGAATATTTTCTCTTTCAAGGTTAAAGTTAAAATTTTGACTGGCAAGATAAGATTTAAAGTCGTCCCAGTCTGCTTTTTTATACCTGAAGGATGTTGTTTCTTTGTTTTGTATAGGTGTGGTAGAAAGTTTTATGATGATGGGTATGTGGTCAGAACCGAAGTTCGGGCCGGGTTGTGTGTGTGTGTGGTAGGGGAGAGCCGCTCTGTTCCCGAAAACGAGATCAGGGCGGCCCTTCCCTCTCGATGTGAATGAAGTGTAGAAGTCGGGTCCGATGTAGTGCAGTCTTTTTGTTTCGAAAATAGACAAGAGCTGTCTGCCGTGTGCGTTGCTGTTTGTGTGGTTAAGTGATGTGTGTGCTGCGTTAACATCCCCGGCAAAGAAGACTGGGAGATTATTATAATTAAATATTTTATTGAAATCGTGAATGGGCAAGTTTGTTTGAGGTCTGATATAGGCAGTGGCAATCATTATGGGGCCCTGCTGGGTGAATAGCTTAATAGCCATGAAGTCTGGATGAATGAATGGAGGCGAGATGAATTCGAAATGAAAGGTGGATTTTACGAGAATGCAGGACCCTACACACCAGCCGTTTCGTGATTGTCTTGACGTGTAGCCGAAGTGTTTGATAGCATAGGAGTTAGTGATAGAGGTAGAGTTTAAAAGAACAACGTCAGGACTTTCCCGATCTAGGAAGTCGTAAAAGAGGCGTCTTACGTTATAAAACGATCTTACGTTCGCTTGGACGATTGTCAGCATGCCACTCAGAGTAGGTCGGGATGACGGTGACCTACTTTTCGTGGCGTTTGCTGCTCACGGAAACGCGGCCGAGGACGAGCCCCAGACTGGGTCTCTTCGGGGTCCGGGAGGGACTCCTGAGAGAGGGAGACATGGCATTCTCGGGAATCGGCGGACCAATTCCCGACGCTACCATGTCCCCCAAGGTTTCCCCTGACGGGGAGGACGGGAACTGCGTCCCCAGGGGGAACGGGCAGCGCGGCAGCCCCCTCTTCGACCTCAGGACCGAGGTCGATGCGAAGGCTATCGTCGCTGCTGCTGTCCCCAATTAAGGTGTCGTCATGACGACGACGAGGAGCGGAGGGCTCCGGGTTTTCCGTGAGCAGAGGGTCTTTTTTGTCTTTTTTCTGGTGAGTGTTTAGTGGTGAAGGAAGTTTGCGTTTGTGATCATTTGTGTTATTTGTAGTTTTTTCTTGTGCAGTTACTCTGGGTTTGCGTTGTGGTTGTGGTTGTGAAAGTACATGTGAGTGTGAGGTAGAGGGCTGTGGTGCTGTGGTGGGCGCCACTCTAGCCTCGGTGTTTGTGTTTGTTTGTGTGTGATACTCTGGTATGTATAGGTTTTCGTCTTCGAAGATCTCCTCAGGAATCACAATACTGGGGAAACCGTTTTTCTGTAGTAGTATTGGGAGTATGTTTGTGAATTTCTTGGCGTTGTATTTGGCAGCTATTAAAGCTACGTGTAGTATGGTTTGTATTTTGGGGTTGTTGTTTGGTATGAGGGTGTTGTTTGGGGGGAATTGAGGTGGAAGAGGCATTGTGTTTCCTGAGGGAATCGTGTTGGGGCGTTTTGTAGTGGGTGTGGATGTTTGTAAGGGTCGGAGTGTTGAGGCGTAGGTTGGGTTGTTGTTTTGTTTTTGTGCTTGTCTTTTTGTTTTGATGATTTCTTTGCGTTTGGGGCAAGACCCACTGACGGCGACATGCTGGCCCTCGCAATTGCAACATTTGGTGGTCTTGTTGCATGTGGCATAGAAATGACCGAGGTCACCACATCTGCTGCATCTCTGTTCGTGTGTGCATGTGTGTTTTGTGTGGTTGAAGCGGTAACATTTCAGGCACTGGTCAACCAGAATAAAGCTCTCTGGTTCCACATTATAGGTGGGGACGGATGTGTTGAACATCATTATCCCACGAGTTAGGAGCTTCTGTGCCTCTTCAGGCGCAGAGCAGCGGATTTTAACTATGCGTGACTCAGGGGGTTTGTAAATATCAAGGACAGTGACATCGTTTTTAGCCGCGACCTCCGCCTGGATAGACTCGCACGATCGTGGCAGGATTGTCTTGTCGATCTTTTTAGCCACGACCGTGCATTTGGCCTTAGTCTCAGGGGAAGGTAAGGGTTTAAAACCTTGTTCGAGGAGTTTCCTTTGGCCAGACGAGGAGAGAAAGGGGGTCAGTTGTTCAGGCTTAGCAACAACAACTTTGTAGCCATTGTGAACCTTGAAGCAGTGAGTTACAGCAACTTCTGTGAGGGAGAAGATTTTCTGGAGAGCCACCTCACAGGAGATAGGCTCCCCAGAATATGATAATTTGATTACGTGACCCATGACATAGCGCGAGGGTGATGATGATGGGTGAGGGAGGGAAGTCTAGCAGGGCTAATTGACAGGGCGATGAAAGGGCGGATTGCGGTATCAAAAAGGGAGACACACCGGGCAATAAGCAGTCTTTGTATGTTAGGGCCGGTCGGGGTTGAACCCTGCCGAACGGGAATTAACCCTTATGCGTTCGGCCGGCACCTCGCAGCAAAACTGCAAATTGCCACAGTGCTTCGTATTTTTAATTATAAGCACTCTGGCCTATAATTAAAAATACTAGCCTCAAAGCAAGTAGTGTGCAATAACACCCAAAGTTATCACACAAGGCCAAGGTCGTCTTTGCGTGGGGTGTCAAACAATCTCTCTACAAAGAAACCACGCAAAAACCTTGGGACCTAGAGGTCCTGAGAGCCCTTCTGAATTTCGGCTCGACCGAGATCGGGTAAGGCTACCGCCGCGCCCCGTCTGCGTAGCGGCGAGGCGGCCGACTCAGATGAGCGCTCATCTTAACTGACCGCTGTGCAAATACAAACTCGCCTAGGCCTTGTTATTGACAAAAGCTCACATGTAAAATACTTTCAATTGATCGGGCCTTAGTAGTTTGTCCCAAGCTTCAACTTGGAATTGAACATAACGTCACCGAGGCTGCATTACAGGACCTGACATGTGCCGTATCTCTGGCAATATTTACCCAGTCAAAATAGGCGGGGTTAAGCCAGACTCTCGCAGCCACACGCGACTCCGCTAGGTCTCGCTCGCTCTCCTATAAATTGACGTCTTGAGCGTGTTCGCCCTCTCTCTCTCTCGCCCTCCGCATTTGTACCTAATACTGTGCACCGGCTCTCCATTGCTCGGCGTAATTGCCCTTTTGTGCCACCATTGGTAGTGTGCACCGGCGATCATCTACTCGGCGTAGTTGCCCGCTTTGGTGACGCCGATATTAGAGAGCACCGTCATTCCCTGACTCGGCGTACTTGCCCTCTTGGGAAACAGACGCCATATCTCCTTGCATAGTTGCCTTCTGGGAACTATCATTGGCTTGAGTGCCTTCTTCCCCTTCCAAGGACGCAGTTCGCTCCTTTCTTTTTGAGCTGTTTCTAAACACATGATTGGTCTTTTCGTTTTGTTTTGGTTTTTGGCCTCTTCATTTTAGAGTCCCCTCCTAAGTGAAGGTGAACCTCGCGGGCAGTGCCACAAGAGGGGCCATTAGATGGCTGCTTTAAGCTTAGGAGAAGGGTTTTTTCTCATAGGGTTAGGATTCTTTTCCCTTTTGCTTTAGATAGGGAGAAGAATTAGGCAGGGAAGAGAGCCATCTTAGTTTGTTTTGTTTTTTACAACCATGGTAAGAGCGAAGAGAGCTCCCAAAGGGAGCACAAACAGTGCCAGTTCTGACGGGACTGCCATTGCCCATGCAGGTAGCGCTTCTACAAGAGCCTCTCCTGCGGACAAGGATCACTCCACTGACACATCCAAACATACTGAGGATGCTTCCACGGATCAAATTATCGAAACCCCTATCACTCCTCCAGATTTGACACAGAGATTTGTCATCACACCTTCCTCAGATTTCTCCACCTCTATTGAAGCTCTCCTTGCCCTAGAAAAAGAGAACCCAGCCTTACAGGTTTCCACCAAGGTAACACAGCAAGGAGATTTCATTCTGCAAGCTAAGAATGAGGAAACCTTTCATATACTAGCAAACACCTCCATTCTTAATTCGGGAAAGAGCATCACTCTACTCCCCTACAGCCCCCCTCCAAAACGAACAAAAATGGTGTTAGAAGGCTATCCACATGGATTTCCCATGGATAGACTCTTAGAGCACCCGCTAATTGAAACGGCCTCCCGACTTAAATTCAGGCCTACCAAAGAAGAGACTAGGCAAGTACTAGTCACTATCTTAGGGGAACCAATCCAAGAGATCTCCCTGGGCATCTTTGGCACTTTCTCCCTAAGAGAATACTACTCTGAACCGCTGAGATGCACCAAGTGCCAAAAGTTCGACCACCACTATTCAAAGTGTAAGGCCAAACCAAAATGTGGCATTTGCTCAGGGAACCATGCCACTGACATCTGCATGGAAAAACTAAAGAATGGAGATAAACCTCCTGCCAAATGCCCAAATTGCGGAGAAGGACATCACGCATGGAACCCAGCATGTGCAGAGAGAATCAGCAGGCTGAAACTACCTACAGCTATCAATGCCAAACAGGGAAAGGAACCCCGCATCTTCAAAAGGAAGCTTCACACATGGGGAAGCTCCACACAGACAACCACTCCGTCAAATGCTGATTTTCCCCTTTTAAAGGAGGCTTCTCTCACCATCAACCAGCCAAATTTACAAATCATGACGGATCATCCCCCTTCAAAAGAGGCTGTGTTGAACCAGCCTCTCAACTCTTCAACAGTCCCTTGCTTCAACTGTGGACACAATCAGGCAGGAAAAGAAGCATCCCTTCTGGCCTCCTTTATCCAAATAGGGTTGTCTCTCATGGGCAAACAAGGCAACCATAACATCATTCAACAGGCCGCAACTCAAATATTAGCAAGAGCTACCAACATGCCGTCCAATAAAGGTGATCCTCAAACGGAAAATATCCCGAAGACAAACAGCCCAAATTCTTCACCCTTGGAGACCGAAAAGTCGTGTGATCGCACTGCAATCACTTCCATATCGGCTGGCCCCATCAAGGAAAACAGTAAAACAATCAAAACAGCCACATCTCAGATCCCCAACATTAACCAGGAGACACAAAGTCTTACTGCTAAAAGAACCAGACGCAGACGTGCCCGAAACCCATCCTCAGGAAGTGACAAATCCTCTATTGTCTCTGACATAGACCATGAGGAGGTAAACATCGACTCCACTTCACCTGAAAACAATGGAATCTCACTCACATATGACAAATCAGCCATCTTGATTACCTCAGAAGGATCTCCACCTATCCTCCACATACCTGAAGGAAAAAACACAGTAAACAAGTATGAAACTATCCAATATGAAGACTTCGACACAGACCAAGAAATAAATATTGAAAATGAATAATAATAACAATCAACAGTTAAACAAGATCAACATACTTCAGTGGAATATCAATGGGTTACAGAAGAATCTGCCATTGTTAAGCCTTGCTGTAGCTGAACAGAGGTTTGATATTATCATCTTACAAGAAACTCTCCTCAAATCTCACATTTCCCTCAGCTCCTACACAGCCTTCCATGAATACCATACCACTGGACTAAACCGTGGTATTTCCATCCTTATTAAATCAGAAATATATGCAGAACCCATTACCACAACTCTCCCCTGTGGCCCAGAAACCGAATTTCAAGGAATTTCAATAGCCTTGCAAGACATGCATCTACAAATCTTCAACATATACAGACCACCTAGAGACAGTGCCAAGTTAAAAATAGATCATATTTTTGCTGCTGTCGAAAATGCGCCTTCAGTCTTATGTGGAGATTTCAATGCCCATCACGTTATCTGGAATGATCCAGCCTCTAACTCTGCGAACAAGATATGCAGAACAGGTCAACACCTAGCCCACTTGCTCCACAGTTTCCCTAATGTATCTCTGCTCAACTCAAAGACTCAGACACATATTAGGGGAGGAGTCCTTGACCTCACTTTCCTTACCTCTGACATTCTCCCAACTGCTTCATGGGATACTCATCCCTTCCTTGCCTCCGATCACTTCGCCACCATAACTACAATAGATATACCTCGTCTACAGCCACCTCCTCTCATCCCGAGATGGAATCTCAAACGTGCAAACTGGCAGCAATTCACAGAATCAATCGATAAATGGTCTTCCACTTACACTCCAGCCGAAGATCTAGACTCTCTAGAAGCAGATATAGTAAAAGCCATTCACGATGCTGCCAATGTTTCAATACCAGTCATCACATCAATTCCATATACACGAAAAAATAAATGGTTCCACAATGATAGAATTAGAGAACTAAAACATCGTCTTCTACAACTCAGGAAAGCTCTCAAGCAACATCCTTCTCCCACCCTGCTTGAAAACTATAGAGCTGCCATACGGTTAATAAAAGCAGAGATCCGAGAAATCAGGTCAAAAGCCTGGCTACAATGGTGCGAATCCATCAATGCCCACACATCTCTTCATGATTTGTGGAAGAAAATCAATATTGCTGCAGGCAAATACAAGAAACAACCATGCCATCCCCACGCACAAGAGATTGCTGAAGACCTGATCAAAACTTTCAAAGAAAGAGGAGATTCGAACATGCTTTCGCCTTCAACCATAGCAAAACTCACCTCTTTAAAACCTGAAAGACTTGAAAACATCACTTTATCAATAAATAAAGTTTCGGAGACTGATAAACCCTTTGCCTTAAATGAGATGCAAGCTGCAATTAAATCAGGTATAGACACCGCACCAGGGATAGACAAAATATCGTACTCCATGATTAGACATCTCGGTCCTCAAGCTACGCAATTACTCCTGCTTCTATTCAACAAATCATTAGAGGCCGGCCTCCTTCCTAAAGCTTGGAAAGTCTCAGATATCCAACCCATTCCAAAAGCAGGAGTTGAAAAAGCTTTCCGTCCAATATCTCTCCTTTCCTGCCTCAGCAAGACCATGGAAAAGGCCATCTTAAGAAGGCTGAGATTCTTGATTCCCCGCCCTCACAAACACTCTTTCGCCTACTGCAAAGGGTTTGGAACCAGAGACAATCTTGCCACAATACACAGCCTCACAGATGGCAAGGATTCCATCATCGTATTTATAGACCTTGAGAAGGCCTTTGAGCTTGCAAACAGGGAAGCCATCATCAGCACCCTTGCCTCAAGAGGAATAACAGGAAAAATACTTAAATGGTGCAATGACTACCTCTACGAAAGAAAAGCCCGAGTCAGGTTCCAAGGCCACCTATCTAGCTTTATGCAATTTGAGAATGGTACACCTCAGGGTGGCATCCTAAGTCCATTCCTTTTCAATATAATAATTGCAGAGTTACTCTCCATACAGACTCCACCAAACTCCCACATTCTTGCATATGCGGATGACATTCAATTAATTACCACAGGAAATGCTAGACTCATCAACGCCCAACGTTCCCTCGACCTCTTAGCCGCAAAATGCAAAGAACTAGGCCTCAAAATTAACACAAATAAAACAAAAGCAATGCAATTGAGGCGATGTATCCCTAACCAACACCTTTACATTCGTACACAACAAATAGAATGGGACACACAATACAAATGTTTGGGAATCATCTTTAACAACAAATGCGATTCCTCTGATCATTTACGCCATGTCTTACAGAGAACGAAGTCTAGAATCAACGTGCTACGAAGACTCTCAGGCACAGACATAGGCGCAGGCTATCAAGTTCTCCGTATCTTTTACATCCACGCAATCCGCTCCATCATCGATTATAGTGCAATATCCCTGTATAACCTCTCTCCTGAACAAATTTCATCTCTTGAGACAATACAAAACAAGTGCATGAGGGTTATCCTCGGTGCCCCACGATGGACTCGTATTGACAACCTCAGGCAAGAAACCAATCTTGTTTCCCTTAAAACTAGGATAAAGCTCATGGTTGCAAATTATGCCGGAAAGAGTATCTCAAGAACATACGCGTCGGACACAGACTCAGTCTTACGAAACATTGTCTTCAACCCACAGAACTTTCCTCTCCACAATATGCCATGGCACAGTGAATTCTTTGATTCCTTGGACGATCTCAACCTCTTACAAGTCATCAAAGAACGAGGAGTCGACAAACCACACCACGCCTATACCTCACCAAAACCATGGGAATCTCCAAAAGTCATTTTCATCACAAATAGCATTCCAAGATCTAAGGCACTAGCCTCCCCCACAGACATCAGAAATCTTGAACGCCAAGTCAACTACCTTGAACAGCAACATGATCTCGCTGTCATATACACTGATGGATCAGTTGACATGCAATCCAACAGGGCAGGCTCTGGTTTTCTTTACAAAGATCATATATTCAGCAGCAGGATTAGTGACGGTTCTTCCTCCCTCCAAGCTGAGCTGTATGCCATCCAAGCCGCTCTGACCCACGCCCTTCTTCTCGAAGAAAAGCAAGTACACATACTAACAGACTCCCTCTCTGCTATCCATGTTCTGCAGCAAGAATCAATAATAGATAACGTATCCCTTATCACTGCCGTTCACTTTAAGATCAGACAGCTAAACGACCAAGGAAAGTTAATATCCTTCATGTGGATCCCTGGACATGTTGGATTACAAGGTAATGAGATCGCAGATAAGGCAGCTAAGAGGAGTCTGCGACAAGACCACATCAAAGTCATCAAACCCAGTCTCAGCAAAATGAGAATACGTGCCAGGGAAACAGCTCAAGAAATATCCAGGATTCAACATCAAGTCTGGGTGCAAGCAGGAGCAGCTTCAGCAACGTGGTACAGCATAGCCACTGATTACAGCCAAATCACCATTCCTAAGGCAATGTCCAGACGAGATGCTGTTATCATACACAGGCTTAGACTCGGATACAGGTGCAACTGGGAGATACAATTCCGAGTTCCAAAGGCTTGCACACATTGTAATGAAATCGTCGTAGAACCTCTCCTTCATTATATTCTAGAATGCCCTGTCTTAGATGTAATAAGACCACACAGATTTCGAGAGTCTCCAGGTATCCCTGTTGAAGAAAAGATGAGGTTAGCTGCCCTTTGCACCAAAACAATTCTAGAATCTGAAGATGCCTTCAAAACAGTCTCACTTTTTCCTCCACCAAGATAATTTGATTTGTATGATTAGCACATGTGCAATGTTATATGTTTCTCTCTCCTAATTAGGTATAAGTTTAAAAGATATCATGTAGATTATTTCAAGAAGCTAAATGAGCATACATAAAGTCAGATTTATTTATACACTTTTTATGTTATACCTCACACATATGTTCTAATTTCATTATGCATTATATAATTTCTTAGCTTATTATGTTGAATGTAAATAACGTCCTTATTCACATTGATGTAAAAAACAAAATTGTAAGCCTAATAAACAAAAACCGGGTGGCAAAAGCTAAACTCGGTATAAAAAAAAAAAAAAAAAAAAAAAAAAAAAAAAAAAAAAAAAAAAAAAAAAAAAAAAAAAAAAAAAAAAAAAAAAAGCGAGATCGCGTTTCATATCTGTATAGATACAAACTCGCACAATGGCACGTACCAAGCAGACTGCACGTAAGTCTACCGGAGGCAAGGCCCCCCGCAAGCAGTTGGCCACCAAGGCAGCACGTAAGTCTGCCCCTGCTACCGGAGGTGTCAAGAAGCCCCATCGTTACAGGCCCGGAACTGTAGCCCTTCGTGAGATCCGTCGTTACCAGAAGAGCACTGAGCTCCTGATCCGCAAGCTGCCCTTCCAGCGCCTGGTCCGTGAGATTGCCCAGGACTTCAAGACTGACCTCCGCTTCCAGTCCTCTGCTGTCATGGCTCTGCAGGAAGCCTCCGAGGCTTACCTGGTCGGCCTCTTTGAGGACACCAACCTCTGCGCTATCCACGCTAAGAGGGTCACAATCATGCCTAAGGATATCCAACTTGCTCGCCGTATCCGCGGAGAGCGCGCCTAAGGTTTTGATTGCATACCTGCAACACAAAATCATAATCCTCGGCCCTTTTCAGGGCCTAAAGATTGTCTCCAGAGAGATGAAATTAAGACAAGTAGTGTAAAAGTTGTCAATGTACACAAACTAGTATTGATAAGCATATATACATAATAATTATATCAATCTTGATAGCATACATACATACAGATGTACACACACACACACATACATACATACATACATACATACATACATACATACATACATACATACATATACATACACAAATACACACACTAATATATATATATATATATGAGAGAGAGAGAGAGAGTGTTATGTATGTATTAGTTATATAGGCATACACACAAACTAAATGCTAATATGTATATATATACATATATATATATATATATATATATATATATATATATATGAGATAGAAAGAGAGAGTGTATGTGTATGTATGTATGTATGTATGTATATTTATGTATATATAAATATATACATATATATATATATATATATATATACACACATATATACATATATAAAAATAGAGAGAGAGAGATTTATGTATATTTATATAGATAGATAACTTTATATATATAGATAAATAACTATATATATAGATAAATAACTATATATATATAAATATATATATATATATATATATATATATATATATGAGAGAATGTATGTATGTATGTATGTATAAATAAATAAATTATGTATGCATATATGTTTACGTATGTATACTTAGTTATGTATGCATATATGTTTATGTATGTATATATAGTTAGGTATGTATATATATACACACAACTATATAAATATGTACATATATGTATATGTGTATGTATATATATAGTTTTATATATATATATATATATATATATATATATATATATATGTATATAGATAGAATTCTGTATGTATATATAAATAATTATGTATGTGTGTATATATAGAAATCGGTATATATGTGTCTATACAGAAATCTGCATATATATATGTATAAGTATATATGTATGTACATATATATACATATATATATATATATATATATATATATATATATATATAGTATATATAGTATGCAAGAAAAATAGTATATATAGTATATATAGTATATATAGTATATATAGTATATATAGTATATATAATATATATAGTATATATAGTATATATA
>NW_025918545.1:0-7462 GCF_019202785.1 Penaeus chinensis
TAATAAATATTAAACCATTATATACAATATTATTCATATTATATTACTTATTACAGTTGTATTTTTGATTTTCACAATAACACTAATGATAAAAACATTAAAAAATATATAATAACATTTATCATAATAATGATAATAAGAATTATATTAATAATAATAATAACAATAATAACCATATTATGATAATAATTATTAGTTGTTATTTTCAATATTATTGTCATTGTTTTATAATTACAGTAATGATTTATATTTTTTGCAATAATAATAAAAAAATAATAATAAAATAATAATGATAATAATATAATAATAATAATAATAATAATAATAATAATAATATTAACAATGATATTAATAATAATACTAATAATATAAATAATAATAATAATGATAATAGTAGTAGTAACAGTAAAAGTAATAATAATAATAATAATAATAATATTAATAATTAAAAAAGATAATAATAATAACTGTAGTAGTAGTAGTAATTATAATATACCAATTATTTGCCTTATTATCGAAATTAAAATTATAATGATGATATCACCCAAATTTTCATTGTTATCATCATTAATGTCATGTTTAATGCAATTATGCTTATTATTATACTTTTTAGCCTAATAGTTGTCAAAATCATCATTGAAATCGAAAAAAACTCCTTTTTGTGTATACTCTAAAAAGACTATATTTCAATTGTTTTTTCCGCTTTTTCGACTGTTAGGATTTTTTTTTTCCTTTTTTATTAGAAATGAACATGAATATTGTGATTTCATCAATATTAGCATCGTTATTATTATTATCATCATTATCATCATCATTACCGTCATTATCATCATTATTGTCCTCATTATCATCATTATTGCTAAAATATTATTAGCATTATTTGCATCATTATTTTAATTATTATTACAAATAATAGAAATAATGAAACATATGAACCCAATAATAATACTAATTATAAAGAAAATCAATTTTTCACATTATATCAATATTATCAATATTATCAATATTATAAATTTTATTTTAATGATTACAGTTTTAATATATTTTTTTACAATTATCCTGATAATAGAAATATTTATGAGAATAATAACATCTATAAGATCATTAATAAGAAAAATAACGGCATTATAATAATTATGAAAAACATTATTTACAATATTATCGTTATTATTGTATATTTGTTTTTTTAATATTATACCAATGATAAAAAATATTAAAAATAATTATAACAATTATACAAATAATGATAACAACAATTATATTAATAATAATAATAACAATAATAACTATATTATAATGATTATTATTAGCGTTTTTTTCAATATTATTGTTATTATTTTATAATTACAGTTATAATATATATTTTTGCAGTAATAATAATAATAATAATAATAATAATGATAATAATAATAATAATAATTATAATAATAGTAGTAGTAGTAGTAGTAGTAGTAATAATAATAATGATAATGATAATGATAATGATAATGATAATGATAATGATAATGATAATGATAATGATAATGATAATGATAATGATAATGATAATGATAATGATAATAATAATAATAATAATAATAATAATAATAATTACAGTAGTAGTAGTAGTTGTATTAATAATAATGATAATAACAATAATGATACTACTACTACTACTACTACTAATAATAATGATGACAATAATAATAATAATAAAACTAGTAATAATAATAATAATAATAATGATAATATTGTAATTATTTGCATTATTATATAAATTCATATTATTATTATGATTTAACCCAAATTCTTATTGTTATAATAATTACTTTCATGATTAATTATATTATGCTTATTATTATTCTTTTTACCCTAATAATTGTCAAAATCAGCATTGAAACCGAAAAACGTCATTAATGAGTAAACTCAGAAAAGGCTATATTTCGCTTGTTTTTTGCTTTTCGTCTTTTGGGATTGTTTTTCTTCTTCCTTTTTTATTACAAATATAATATTGTTGTTTTCATCAATATTATCATTGTTATCATTATTATCTTCATTAGCATCATTACAGTAATTATCATCATTATCATCATCATTACCATAATTATCATCATTATCATCATCATTTTCATCATTATTGCAATATTTATCATTATTAGTGTAGCGGGGCGTAGACCAAGTAGATTTTTATGTGTCTGGTTGAGTTCGGGCACGACCGAGAATATGAATAAAATTATTCAGGAAAAAATCGTCTGCAGTGAACAGATGTAAGGTTCCAGGCCTACGTCACGCTGCCACCACCCGATTAGTAGGTTCGGGAACCGTGCGTGTTGTGTATGGGGGTGTGAATGTTGTATGAGAAGGGGTGGAAGGAAAATACAGAATATGTGTGCTGAATGTTGGATGTGTAAGTGTGTAAATGTGAAAAGGGAGATAGCGTAGGCTGAGCGTCTGCGTGGACGTGTATGGAAGAAAAATGCAAGATCATAAGATTCTTCCTCTTCCTTTCGGGCTGAGCATCCACCTGCTGGCAGTGGGAACCCAGGTGTAGCAAAGTTATAATCTATTCTAGGATATCAGCTTAATATACTCTGATTTGTCTAGCCTTTTTACAGCCTTTCAGGGTTGCGAGATAGAGTAACCAGCAATGTGCTGTTTAGGAGACCCAAGTCCAAGAACGTTAAGCATTCAGCTTTAGTCAAAACCGGAACTTAACACAGATGTCATTTGTTTTCCTGACTGGGACTGAGTAAAAGTTCTATGACGGTATGATATTTATTTGACAGGTTACACTCTTTAAGGAGGTCTACAAATAATTCAGTCATGAGAAATTTTGATAGTTGCGTACATCACCAATTTAATCACAGCGGGGGTGATGCACGTGGAAATCAACACCAGATGTAAACAAAAATAACTCACGAACATTTACCCCTAAGTTGGCGTCCCAACTCGTAAGTATTTTTAATCAAAGTACTAGCACACACAAAAAAATACACTAACCCTAATTTAAACAAGTTAATCCCCAACCCAGAATGGAGATTAACATAAAAAGAATAGTGCTGAGGAACTCTGAATAAAAACACTTGTGTAACGAAAGGAAAACGTGGTGTAAGAAACAATTTAGCGTCGGAAGCCAAATCGAAAAATAAAACACCACAAGAGCATAGATCACGAAGACTGTCTGAACACCCACAAGGGCAGGCAGGAATCGACCAAGGCAAAGTAAAACAAATAAACAAAATAACGGCAAAGACAAGCTAAAACGGCCCTTAAAATACGGGCGAGAATGTGGAAGATCTTTCTCCCAGGAGGTACGGATCCTCAAGCTGGGGGAAAGGAAAAAGAAAAGAAACAACCAATCATAAAAACAACAACAACAAAAAACTAAGTAATAACTCAGCTTAAATTAGGAAATGGCACACTGGAGGTACGGATCCTCAAGCAGTGTCCCTTCTATGTGAGTGGTCCTTTGTATGCTCTGACCCTTTGTGAAATCAAAGGGCTGCTTTGGATTTTCGTGGAAGAGAGTGCACGTTGCAAATAGTAGTGCAGTATGACACGCTAAAGTCCAATAGAGACCAGGTGTCTTCCACACACAACCATAAGAATACTTAGCTTGCAAAACACGGATTCGTCAACCCTGGCGCGAAGCGAGGTAAATCCCAAGCGAGGTAATTCCAAACGAAGTAAATCCAAAGCGAGCACAATACCGGGAGCGGAACCACTGTCCAGCATAGAAGTCAGGACCGAACTGTCTTCCCCATAAGCATGGCGCGAAAAGAAAAAGATAGGCAAAGCTTTGGAAGACCAACCCGATAGTTCGGTAGTCCAAACAACCCAAAGGACCCGAACTACCATGAAAAGAGAGAGGGGGAGAAAAACAAACACCCAAAATATGTAATAACCATTACTCTCTTCAGGGGTTATATTGACACTTTGGAAGCGTCGCCAAAGAGATAGAATATTAAACAAATAATAATAAAGGAAAGAATACATAGGAGAACTGTTAATGTACAATTTGCGTGAAAATTGTGCATTTCGGGCTGTAACTCTCTACGGTATTGGACTTAGAAAATAAATAAATCTCTATTTTTTCTCGGAGACTTCAACGCCATTCAAGTAACGAGACTTGGTTGAAAATACGTTCTTTGGTTATTTTTATAACCATATTCACATTAGTTCTTAACACTGTATTTGGCGGCTCGTATGGCTTTGGTCACGGCTTATGAAGTCGCACTAGAATCACGTGGGCGAGGCGTAAATGGCGGGTGAAGCACCAGCCTCGTGCGGGTGCACAGCGAGTGCGCCTGCATCGTCGGTGGAAGCGGAGCCCGGGACGTTTCATCCCAGTCAATGGCAGCATCGTAGAGTTCCCCACGTCCTTTGTTCCGTGGTAGAGGAGGCAGGCATGTGGCCTCAACCACTCGGCGCCCGAGGACGATGTCTGTCCAGGCGAGATCGACCTTAGAGTCGGCGAGTGCGCAGCCGTACACTACAACACCTCCCCCTATTATAATCATTATTATTAGTGTTATTTTCAATATTTTGTTATTTTTTTATAATTACAGTTATAATATATATTTTTGCATTAATAATAATAATAATAATAATAATAATAATAATAATAATAATAATAATAATAATAATAATAATAATAGTAATAATAATAATAATGATAATAATAATAATAATAATAGTAGTAGCAGTAATAGCAATAATAATAATAATAATAATAATAATAATAATAGTAGTAGCAGTAATAGTAATAATAATAATAATAATAATAATAATAATAATAATAATAATAATAATAATAACAGTATTGGAAGTAGTAATAATAATAATAATAATAATAATAATAATAATAATAAAAATAATAATAATAATAATAATAATAATAATAATAATAATAGTAGTAGCAGTAATAGTAATAATAATAATAATAATAATAATAATAATAATAATAATAATAATAATAATAATAATAATAATAACAGTATTGGAAGTAGTAATAATAATAATAATAATAATAATAATAATAATAATAATAATAATAATAATAATAATAATAATAATGATATTAATAACAATAATAATATTAATAATAATAATAATGATGATATTGCAATTATTCGCTTTATTATCAAAATTAATATTATTATTATGATATCACCCAAATTCTCATTTTTGTCATCATTAATGCAATTATACTTGTGATTATCACTTTTACCATAATAATTGTCAAAATCATAATTGAAATATAAAAAAACGTCATTTGAGACTAAACTCTTAAAAGGCTATATTTCGCTTGTTTTTGCCGCTTTTTCGACTGTTAGGATTTTTTTCTTTTTCATTTCTTTATTACAAATGGACATTAATATTCTTGTTTTCATCATAATAGCATCGTTATCATCATTATAATATTTATTACCGTCATTATCATGATCATTATCATCATTATTGCAATTATTGTCGCCATATATATTTTTTTTTGCAAAAATCGTACTTTCATATTTATCATAATTATCATTATTTTCATTGTTATTGTAATTATTTCGGCCATATATATTTTTTATCTATAATGCAGATGATAGAAATAATGACATATAAAGACAATAATAATAATTATAAAAAAGAAAATCATCATTATTTATTATAATGATGATTTTGACAATAATTAGGGTAAAAAGGATAATAATAAGCATAATTGCATTCATCATGACCATAATGTTGATGACATTGAGAATTTGGGTGAAATCATAATTATGATATTAATTTAGATAGTAATGGGAATAATTGCAATATAATCATTATTATTATTATTATTACTAGTTTTATTATTATTATTGTTATTATTATTATTATTATTATTATTATTATTATTATCATTATTATTATTATTATTATTATTATCATTATTATTATTATTATTATTATTATTATTATTATTATTATCATTATAATAATTATTATTACTACTACTAATACTGATATTATTATTATCATTATTATTATTATCATAATAAAAAACGTCATATGTGAGTAAACTTTGAAAAGCAAGTTTTGTCCGCTTTTTTGAGTTTTTGGATTTTTTTTCTTTTTTCCTTTTTTTTATTTTTTTTAGAAATGGACATTAATATTGTTATCAGCATATTTATCATCATTATCATCATTATCATCATCATTACCGTCATTATCATTATCATTATCATCATTATTGCAATTATTATCATTATTAGAATCATTATTATTGTAATTGTATTGTAATTATTGTCGCAATACATATTATTTTGCTAATTACTAAAAGAAATAAGAAATACAATAAAAACTATAATAATAAAATAATAACAAAAATCGTACTTTTATATTTAATATAATTTTCATTATTTTCATTATTATTGTTATTATTGCGGCCATATATGTTTTTGTTAATAATACAAATAATGGAAATAATGAAACATAAAAAAGCAATAAAAATACAATATTATCAATATTATAAATATTATCAATATTATCAATATTTTTACGGTTTTAATATATTTTTTTTGCAATTATCCTCATAATTGATATATTAATAATAATAATATCATTTGTAACAAATATAATAAGAAAAATAACGGCACTATAATAATTATATTTACATATTAAATTAATATTTATAATCTTATCATTATGATTGCAGTTATTACAGTTGTATATTTGTTTTTAATATTTAAAAATATTAAAAATGATAATAACAATTAACATAATAATAATAATATAATAATCATTATTTGTGTTATTTTTAATATTATTGTTATTTTTTATAATTTCAGTTATAATATATATTTTTGCAATAATAATGATAATAATAATAATAATAAAAATAATAATAATAATAATGATAATAATAATAATAATAATAATAATAATAATAATAATAATAGTAATAATAATAATAATAATAATAATAATAATAATAATAATAATAATAATAAGAGTAGTAGTAGTAGTATTAATAACTATAATCATTATAATAACAGTAGTAATAGTATTTATAATAATAATTATGATAAAAATAATAATAACAATAATAATAGTGATATAATAGTAATATTAATAATAATAATGATAAAATTGCAATTATTCGCATTATTATCAAAATTAATATTATTAATATGATTTCACCCAAATTCTCCTAGTTATCATTATGGTTATGATCAATGCAATTATGCTTATTATTATTCTTTTTAGCCCAACAGTTGTCAAAATCATAATTAAAATTGAGAAAACGTCATTTTTTAAAAAAGTGTGAAAAGGCTATATTTCGCTTTTTAGCTGCCCTTTCGACTTTTTTATTATAAATGAACATTAATTACGTTGTTTTCATTAATATTAGCATCGTTACCACCAGAATCATCATTATCATCATCATTACAATCATTATAATCATTATTAGCATCATTATTATCATTATTATTGTAATTATTGTCACCATATATAT
>NW_025918546.1:12500-24543 GCF_019202785.1 Penaeus chinensis
ATGGGGGGGACATCAGGAGGGTGGGGAGAGGGAGAGAGAATAGGGGGGAGACAACGAGTTCGTGCAAAAACACGGAGCTCGCATGCGGGCGCCGGCGGAAGCGATCCCTCGGACGTATGGGCGTGTGGGGGGGGTGGGGTTGGGGGGGTGATAAAGAGAGGGGGGGAAGGGGGTAAAGAGGGGAGAGAAGGAGGGGAGAGGGGGACTGTAGAGGGGGGAGAGAGAGAGACAGGAAGGAAGAGCCTGAGACAGAATAACTAAGAGTGAACAGAGAGATAGGCTGACTGATGATGTCGCCTTTTTCTCCCCTTCACAATGGTACTTGGGAAATGGGGGTGGAAGGGAGGGGGAAGGAGGGAGGGAGGGAGGGAGGGAGGGGAGAGAGAGAGGGAAGGGAGGGAAGGATGGAGGGGAGAGAGAGAGGAGGTAGGAAGGAGGGAGGGAGGGAGGGAGGGAAGGTAGGGAGGGAGGGAGGGAGGGAGGGGAGAGAGAGAGGGAAGGGAGGGAAGGATGGAGGGGGGAGAGAGAGGGGGTAGGAAGGAGGGAGGGAGGGAGGGAAGGAGGGAGGGGAGAGAGAGGGGGAAGGAGGGAGGGAAGGAGGGAGGGAAGGAGGGAGAGAACAAAAAATATAGAACATCCTGTCACCTCTTCCCTTTCCTTTCTCACTCCTTTTCCTCCACCTCTTTCTTTCCCCCGTTCCTCGTATCTCCTTTCATCGCCACTCCACCCTTTCCCCCTCTCTGTTTCCCATATTTTCATTCTTCCTTTCCTCTCTAACTCCCCCTAACACCCTGTTTCCCTCTTCTTCATACCTCCTCTATCTCTCTCTCTCTCTCTCTCTCTCTCTCTCTCTCTTCTCTCTCTCTCTCTCTCTCTCTCTCTCTCTCTCTCTCTCTCTCTCTTTCATTCTCTCCTTCCCCTCCTTCTCAGTCCGACCGTCCATCCGTCCGTCCGTCCGTCCGTCCGTCCTTCCTTCCTTCCTTCCTTCCTTCCTTCCTTCCTTCCTTCCCTCCCTCCCTCCCCCCTTTCCTCCTTCCTCCTCCCTCTCTCCCTCCAACCTTCCCTCCCCCCGCTCCCCCCCCCCCCCCCCCCCCGCCTCAGAATTTCCCGCCACAACAATACGTCGTTTTGAAAGTAGTATCAACCATAAACTGCTCGTTCGTTGACCCAGTGTTCTTTTGTGGGTTTTTTTTTTTTTGTGTGTGTTTTTGTTTTTTTTGTTAGTCGACCTTAAACTGTCTACACCTAAATAATATAAACTATCATATCATTTCTCCGTGGATTATTTTCTGATTTTTTTCCCGAGACAAAATATAAAAATCCTACCACAACTCACTCACTTTCTTCTCCTCTCCTTTCCTCTCCTCTCTCTCTCTCTCTCTCTCTCTCTCTCTCTCTCTCTCTCTCTCTCTCTCTCTCTCTCTCTCTCTCTCTCTCTCTCTCTCTCTCTCTCTCCCCTTAATTATTTAACAAAACATATAAATCATCAATATCATTCTTTAATTCCTTTGTTTATCCATTATTTTTCCTCGAGACAAAACATAAAAAAAAACACACACACATCTACGGAAATTCTGGTTTAAATAATCTCGTAATGAAGAACAATAGAGCTGTTCTACACTTTTGTGAAATCTTCGTTCTGCCTTGTGACGTCATTGTTACTCAACCTGGTTACCTCGCACATTCGTATATAACCCGATTTTACGTAAATGTCTTGAACGTGTTATTTTCTTTCTTAGTTCGTTTTTTGACTGTTATTCAGTGGAAGCATGTTCCTTTTTTTTTTTTCTCTCTATTTTACTCAAATTTCACGGAAATATCTGATGATTAAAAAGCTACATCGCTGCCCGTCGATTTTTTTATTGGAATTCGTCCCAAAAAAAATGTTGCAGGTATAATTTATCCTCCAATATTTCACAAATAGCACTTTTGCCCAGAAATACGATAATGATTCGACATGAAACGCAAGTAATTAGAAAGATTGTAAAACTGTAAACGACCAGATATGAAAATGACGTATATCACTTTGCTTTCGGGAATAACAAGAATATTTTCCGTTCTTTTTTTTTTGTCATTTCCCTTTTTTTTTTTTTTGTTAGGGGGGGGGGAGCGAAACAAGGACAAGCAAATATTCGGTACGATAAAAAAATCAAAAAAAAATCAGAGTCGATACAGCTCTCAAAACAAATTTTGAAAAATAATCATCCTGATGTTTCTAGTTTTCGCAGCAGACTTCATTTTTTTATTGATATTAAGTAAATTTCCATATTTCCATCATGTTTCTCATGGTCATAAACATGTTGAAGAATTCATATATAAAAATGTATTACATCTACCAATCTGAAATTAACTGCAGATATACAAATCATCATACATACACGTAAATCAATACTGACAATAAAATTCCATTCAACTTTCTTTTATAAATACACAATTCGTGAATAACATATATATTTTTCATATACAAATACACCTAGAGAGAAAACGCAGATACACACCAAAACATATAATAAATAACACACCACAAACACACATAAAAACTTCACATTTTTCTTCATATAGGAAATCCCTTACCCTCCCTGTCTCTCTATCCACCATTACTACACCAACAAAGACACGAAGCTTTCCCATTCACACATTCCATTCATTTTTTTTTTTCCTATGGATAATTCATCGTCGATTCATTGAGTAAATTTGTTGTTGTTGTTGTTGTTGACGTGGATGTTTGTTGCTGTTGCTGTTGTTGTTAATGATGTTGTTGTTGATGATGTTGATGTTGTTGTTGTTGTTGTTGTTGTTGTTGTTGTTGTTGTTGTTGTTGTTGTTGTTGATGTTGTTATTGTAGTTGTTGTTTATGTTGTTGTTGATGATGTTTGTATGGTCTTTATTTTATTTCGATTCCCCTTTCTTCTCGGTTTTTATTAATTTCTCATATATTCCCAGTTCTCTAGACACTCAAATCTTAAACTTTTCTTTTGTCCTTCGATATCACCCCTCCCTCCCTCCCTTCCCTTCCCTCTCCACCCATAATTCCCTCCCTCCAAAATCTCCTCCCCTCCCTCTCCACCCATACCTACCTACCTACCTACCTACCTACCTACCTACCTACCTACCTACCTACCTACCTACCTACCTACCTCCCTCCCTCCCTCCCTCCCTACCCCCTCCCTACCCTCCTCCTCGCGCCCACAGACAAAGGCAGGTCGAGTCAGGTGACGCCCATGGGAAAGGTAGGTGGTGGACCTATTTACCTGTCTCCCTCCCCCCCGCCCCCATCATTCCAGGTGAGACTAATTAATCCCTAATTATACCAGAACATCAACCTCTCCTTCCCGCCCTTTTATCAGCTTGTTAGGAAAGGCGTGGGTACGTGGGCACTGGGGGGTAGGGGTAGGGGTAGGGGTAGGGGTAGGGGTAGGGGTAGGGGTAGGGGTAGGGGTAGGGGTAGGGGTAGGGGTAGGGGTAGGGGTAGGGGTAGGGGGGAGAATGGGGAGGTTAGGGGGAGGAGAGGAATATAGGGAGGGGGGATGGAGCGCGGGAGTGTTGGGGGGGAAGGGAAATAGGGAGGGAGGAGAGGAGGAAGGGAGGGAGGGAGAGGTATGGAAGGAGAGTGAGAGAGAGAGAGAGAGAGAGAGAGAGAGAGAGAGAGAGAGAGAGAGAGAGAGAGAGAGAGAGAGAGAGAGAAAATGGGGAAAAAGGGAAGGTGGATGGAAAAGAAGGAGGGGAAGAGGAAGGCAAGAGGAGACGGGCATGCGCGAAAAGAGAAAAAAGAAAGAACAGGGAAATGGAGACAAAGAGAAATGAGGAAGGATAAAGATAAGGAAGATGATAGCGACAAAGGAAGGATGAGAGCAGAAACAACACAATTATGAAGCAGAAAATGGGAGGAAGAGAAAAGAAAGAAAGAGAAGTGACGCAGAGAAAAAGGAAAGTAAGTGAAGGAAGGGAGGGGGAAGGGGAGGTGGGGGGGGTGGATTCTGATGTATGAGGTAGGCCTGCGGATAGGCCTGGGGGTCGCGTTACAGGCCACTACTTCATAAGAGTTTCCGCAAGCGAGGGCACTAACACCTGCTCTGTGCCTTGAGGGGGACTGCGCTCTGTTGCGGTTTTCAAAGCCCCTCTTCGATCGAAAAAAAAAATGAACAATTCGTTTTCATTCGGAACTCCTATCGAACAAACGGCATCTCCTGGGAACAAATAAAATCTTAAACCCAATATCCAGAACGAAAGTTTTTTCTTCTTCCTGCATTCCTTTCTGTTCTTGCTATTATTCTTTCTTTTTTTATCTATTCTTTTCTTCTTCTTCCCCTTCTTCTTTCAGCTCAGCAAATAACAGGCACAACTATGCAGGTTCCGAGAGGCGGTTTGCAGAAGATCTGGTCCGGTCGGCTGGGCAGGCGGAGGGCCGTCCCCTTGCCCGCGGCCTGGCCAGGGGCTGTGTCACATACTTAACCACTTTACTCCGGTGGTTTCTGCAACGCCTGAATCACATACCACTTGCACCATTCACACCCGTTCGCACTGTTAGCGACACATGCACACGCACGCATACACGCACGCAATTATGTACACACACACGCTACATGACCACATATGCACGTGTGGAAGCAGATGCGTCCGGACGGGTCTCCAATCCGCACGCAAACTTGTGTGCTGTGCTGATAATGGAGGGTCATGTGAAACGAGGATGGTAATTTCGAAGAAATGAGACGTTCATTGACAGACTGGTGCACGCAAATGTACATGTATTGCACGTGCAATACTTCCTCCAATATCTACACCCTCTTAACAACGAAAAGGAATGTGTGTGCGCATACATACACTTTCTTCCGAGGGGGGTCGTCGCTATCCACGTAACAAAAGTAAGCTTCAAACTTCACAAACGGCACTTGGCAATTAGTTAGCATGCGAGGCTCTTTGAACTCATCCACTCATCCGCAGGGCCAAACACAAGGGGGAGGTGGGAAGTAAAAAAAAAAAAAAAAAAAAAATACATAAAATAAAACCGTGCTCTGTGTCTGGTGTTAGATGTGTATACGTGTAAGAGAGAGAGAGAGAGAGAGAGAGAGAGAGAGAGAGAGAGAGAGAGAGAGAGAGAGAGAGAGAGAGAGAGAGAGAGAGAGAGGTGAGGAGCGTTGTTCACAAAGGGTCATTAGTGCTACAGTTTTAAGCTGACCCTCCCTGTTTCACTCCAGTGCCCTCCCCGCCTCACCCCCTCCCCCCTACCCCTACCCCTCCCTACCCATACCCTCCCGACACCACCCTCTCCTCTCCTCTCCTCTGGCCCCTCGGTAACTGGGTGGGTATCGCGTTTCTGAAGGAGCAGCCCTGGCTTGTGTTGGGCAGCCGAGTACCTGCCCGGCGGTGGTCAGAACTGTGCCTTGCGTGGCCAGGTTCTGTTCGCCTGGCACTGTGGGGGGAATTGTGTCTGCAGTCGCTTGCCAAATGCCCTCTATCATCCCGGACTCTGAGATAATGCAGCCTTATTATAATGGTCTTGGTATCTCACGCTCTTATTTGCATAATGTGATAAAGCTGTTAACCTATTCCTTTTTTCTAGGGGGGGGAGGAAAGGAAAAGAGGAGGGAGGGTATGGTAGGAGGGAGAGAGTAAAGGGGGAGAGGGAGGAGAGATGGATGTGGATGTGGAGAGGAGAGGGAGAGGGAGAGCGAAAGAGAGAGAGGAGAGAAAAAGAAAGCCAGGCATGAGTAAGACAGATATCATATCAAGTTTAAACACCTACCACGAAGCGACTTCGAGGTGAGCTCAAGGTTGGGGTCACAGCTCTAGCTCTCTCTCTCTCTCTCTCTCTCTCTCTCTCTCTCTCTCTCTCTCTCTCTCTCTCTCTCTCTCTCTCTCTCTCTCTCTCTCTCTCTCTCTCCTTTATTCATTTATGTCTATTTATTTATCTCTCTATCCATCTTCCTCTCCCTCTCTCTCTCCCACTCTCACCCGTCTCCGTCCTCGTCCTCGTCTTCCTCTTCCTCTCCCACTCCCACTCCGCCCCCACTAACTCTCCCACTCCCCAACTATCCCCATCCCCAGCGACCCCACTTGCGACAACGACCTAGGGGGGGAAACCCCCCATGCGCTTCTGTTACAATTAAGTGTTCGAATTCACAGCCCGTGACGTCACCGCGCCAAGGTTCATCGCATTAAACTCTCTCTCTAGCCTTTCGGAGCAACTCAACACTGCGGTCATTATAATGTCTTGTATTACGACGCCTTGAGTAAACTAAAACCTCTCCTGTGAGTCTTGGAACAGCTTTTCGGAGGTTCTGATGCCAGTGAGGCAGGGGTTGGAATGCATTCGCTTTGGGGTTCATAGGTTCACACACACACACACACACACACACACACACACACACACACACACACACACACACACACACACACACACTATATATATATATATATATATGTGTGTGTATACATATATATATATATATAATACATTAAATAATATACATATATTTCACAGTATATATATGTACGTGTGAGGATTATGAATGAATTTATATGGTTGCATGACCTCTTCCCCTTGTTTCTGTAAATCCATTTTCTGGAAATCAGACAGCTTTCGATCAGGCTGATAAAGGGGAGACTAAACCATTATCAATCACTCAAACGATAACCCAACTAATGAACAAACTAATCGCTTATCTGACAGCTAAATACACATCCGAAGTAATTAAGAAACGACCTGAAGTTATTGTTTAGATGGGTGGAAACGCGTTACGCCTGTTTCCCGCCCTACAAAGAACAGGACTTTTGAAAAGAAAAAGAAAATACAAGGGGAAAAAAGGCGTTGCCATTGGTTTGTCAAAGGGAAAATTTATGGGTCAGTTAAGTTTATGTTTCTTAATTGTTACTCACGTTACAAAGAGTCGAAATTTGAGAGAAAAAAGGTAAAGTGAAATGGAAACAGGTGTTGCCATCTGGACGTCACAGAGAAAAATTATATTCTCCTCAGTATAATATGTTTTATGTTATTTCAATTATTTATTTCAATATAACCAAACAACCACGTGCATTACAAAGAGCCGAAAATTGAACAAAACAAAAAATTTAAAAAAAGGAGTGTTGCCATCGCTCTATCCCATAAAAAAAAAGTGGTAGTCCTTTTAGCCTTTGTGGATTCTGGACAAAAACGTTTATCTTTGTACAGATTTGGTGATTATCTCTCCATCAGTCAGAGTCATTTGTTTTCGCTGAAACAGCAGGATTTCTCTTTCATATACTTTTTTTTACACGGAATTTTGGAGCTGAAATTAATGATATCATAACGACAAAGAATAAAAAATAAAAAATGCATCGTCCCTGTAAAAAATCGCCACATCTAAGCCTCATACACTGTGCAATACATTAAAAAAATATATAATAATCAGTCACTCCCTATATACACGCCCCTTTCAAAATTATTCCTAAACAATAACAAATAGCAACAACAGAGGTAATGATGATAGTGATGGTGATAACGGTGGTGGTGGTGATGATGATGATAATGATATAGAAATAACAACAACAACAAAAATAAAAACACAAATAGATGAACCAATATCTCAACCTTGGGGAAAATCGACAACCCCCCTTTTTGTTTTCTTCACGCCGCAACACACGTGATCGGACGAACAGAAGCCTCAAAGAAAGACAAAGAAGCAATATTCATGATGATTAAGAACTCAACCTCCTCCAGAGATGAAGTAATGGAAGAAGACCTCGACACGTGGGGTTGCGGGAGGGAGGGGGAGGGGGAAGAGGGGGGGAGGGCTAGAGGGGTTGGGGAGGAGGGAGAGGGAGGAAGACCCCGGTACGTGGGGTTGGGGGAGGGGGAGGGGGGAGGGAGAGGGAGGAATACCCCGGTACGTGGGGTTGGGGAGGAGGGTAGTGGAGGAAGAGGGGGAGGGAAGAAGGTCTCAGCACGTGGGGTTTGGGGGGAGGGAGGGGAGGAGGGGGTTAGGGAGGAGGGAGAGGTAAGGGAGTGGGGGGAGGAAGGAGAGGGAGGGGAAGAGGGGAGGAGGTGAGTGGGGGGAGGAGGGAGAGGGAAGGATTGGAGTTGTGAGGAGGGAAGGGGAAGGAGGGGAGTGGGTAGGAGGGAGGGAAGTAGGGTAGGGGGAAGGGGAAGGAGGGGTGCAGTGTTAGGGGAAGGGATAGATTGGGAAAGAGAGTCGGGGTAAGGGAGGGGAGAAAGAGTGGAAGGGAATCGAGTTGGGGGAGGGAAGAGCAACGAAAGGCATGAGGGAGTAAAGGGAATGCAGAGGAAGGGGGAGAGTGTGATACAAACGAAGAGATGAGGGAGAGAGGGGAAGGGGCTAAGGGAAAGGGTATCATACGGGGGGGGGGGGGGGAGAAGTATGAGAAGAGAGGGTAGGGAGGAGGGGAGGGGGGATGTATCACGCTTACTCAAACACCTGTTGCAGCTGTTTGTGAAGGTTATAGATAGAAGAAGTGTTAGTCATGAGGCACGCACAAGCCATGCACATTGCACACAGATCCGCACATGCACACGCCATGCGGTAACCTCATGACTTTGGACTCGATGAGAACTAACAATTTAAAACTCCATCTGTGGTCTTACAAGGCTTGTAATTAATAAAAAGAACATATCTTCCGTTCTGGATGCTGAGAGAAGGGGATCTTTCAGTGAGGACGTGAGAGCCACTTATTTCAAAACAAGAGAATAAACATATTAATCCTGTCTGGTTACGTATCATTTCACTAATCAAGCTAAGTAATGAACCTATTTTGCTTGCTTCCCTGGAGTGCTTGCATGCTTGAGGATGTTGCTTGTTTCAATCGTTTTATTTTCTCTCTTTATTTTCTTTGTTGTTGTTGATATTGTTGTTTTCGTTATTATTGTTGATGTCGCTGGTATTCGGCCTTTCATATTCCTTTTTATTTGCCTTTTTTCTTGTTCGATTGCACTGTTCATGATTTTTGTCATTATCTGTCTTGTTAATATAACCAGATGTCAGCTAGCAGTTTATAAATCCAAATCTATGTCGTAGGCCTATCGACTGATTAAGATTTAATGCTTACAAAGAGGGTCATGTACCAACTAGGCCTACGGGAGAGCCGCGAGAAAAATCAGAGCTTGGAAAGTGGATTTTGAATATCGGTAGGCCTATAATGAACGTCATAATCATCATGTATCCAGTGGATACAGGAAAGATAATGAAGATATGGAAAGACTGGGGGGATATATATCAGAATTAAATGAGGGTGTAAAGAACAAATGAGAAATAAAGTCCAAATCTCTTTATACCTACTAAAAAAAAGGTACTTCCATAAAAGTCATTTGAATTTTCCAAAAAAAAAAAAGGGTAAACTAAAAATCCTGTTGGATGATGGTAGTCCTACGAATTCCGTGTTTCGAGGCTGTGGTTTGATGACAAGGGCCTCAGGTTTCAGCTGTGGTTGTCCGGAGATTGCTGGGCGAGGGGAGGGGAGAGAGAGAAAGAAGGGGAGTGGGAGGGTAGGTGGTGGATGAGAGGGGGAGAGAGAGGAGGAGGAGGAGAGAGAGAAAGAGTGGGAGGGGGAGGAGGAGAGGAGGGGGGAGGAGGAGGAGGAGGGGGGCGGAGGAGGAGGAGGAGGAGGAGGAGGAGGAGGAGAAGGAAGAAGAGGAAGAGAAGAGAGAGGGAGAGGGAGAGAGGAGGAGAAGGAGAGAGAGGAAGAAGGGAGATGGTGTAGGAAGGGAAGAGAGAGGAAGAGGGGTGGAGGGAGAGCTGATGGCGGAGGAGAGGAGAGGAGAAAGGGGAAGAGGAAGAGGAAGAGGAAGAGGAAAAGGAGGAGGAGGAGGAGGAGGAGAAGGAAAAGGAAAAGGAGAAGGAGAAGGAAAAGGAGAAGGAGAAGGAGAAGGAGAAGGAGAAGGAAAAGGAGGAGGAGGAAAAAGAAGAGGGGGAGGAGAAGGAGGAGGAAGAAGAAGAAAAGGGGGAGGAGGAGGAGAGGAATGAGGGACAGAAAGGTTGAGGATGACTACGGGGGAGAAGAATAAGGGGAATACAGGATACTGATAGAAGAGAGAACGAGAGAAGAGGAGAGAGAAAATACAAGAAAATTAGAGAAGGAGAGGAGAAGCAAGTAACTCAGGGAGAGTAAATGAGAGGGACTGCAGACGATCTTTGCGAAAGAGACGAGGGGAAGGAAGGATAGAAAAGTGGCGTGAACAAGACAGAGGAAGGAGAGAAACAATGATAACGAGGAAAGATGGAGGGAAGCAGAGAGGGAGAGACAAACATGCATGCATACATACACAAACACAAGACATACACGCACACATAAACATGACCATATCCCCATTTACAGACACGCACACATACTACGCGTATACACCAGGCAATAGACATCACAACAGCCTCAATAAAATCTCGACTTGCACCCTGCAGGACAACACAATCCAGCACATGGTCTACCACAAAATCCGTGGAAATTAACGCTCCAGAAAAGCGGCCTCGACAAGAAACAAACACGGAGGTAATGACACCTCGTCGAGTCGCCGGAAGGAGGCCGGTCCGCTTGGTGATGGAGGCCCCGTCGCTCGCCTCTCCTCTCGTTTTCTCTTTCGCTTTGGTTCATTTTTTTGTTTGTTTGTTTGTTGGTTGGTTGGTTGGATGTTGTTTCTTTCGATGGTTTTGTCTCTTTTTTATTTTGTTTGATTTCATTAGTTCGTTCGTTCGTTCGCTCTCTATTCTCTATTCTCTCTCTCTCTCTCTCTCTCTCTCTCTCTCTCTCTCTCTCTCTCTCTCTCTCTCTCTCTCTCTCTCTCTCTCTCTCTCTCGTCTCCATTATTATTTCCTGTCTTAGAAATCAGTCCCATACTTATAGAAAAAATACAATACAGAAAACAGCCAATCGAACTTCAACAAACAGATGAACTTCCAATCCGTGCCCCGCCCCGCAGCCCACAAAAAAAAAAAAAAAAAAAAAAAAATAACGTGTCATAATTCGTGTCGCGCGGCTGTCCAGGCGATGCGACAGGTGTGACAACTCGTGACGTCATGTTATTTTCGTGACGTGACACACTGACATATTGCGGCTTGCTTGAACTCTCGTATTGCTCCGCTGTATTGTGCATTTCTGCTTCTTTTTTGTTATTGTTTTGATGAATTCGGTATTTTAAGTGTTTACTTTAGATTTAATTCAGTTTTCCTCCGATCAACTATCTAAGTCTATCTTGTTTGTCTGTCCTTCTCCCTCTCTCTTATTCTCCCTCTTCTTCTTCCTTTTCCTCTCTTTCATCTCTTTCTCTTCCTTCTCCTCCCACACCTTTTCCTCTTTCTCCTCTTTCTTTTCCCTCTCCTCCTCCCTCTCCTCCTCCCTCTCCTCCTCCCTCTCCTCCTCCCTCTCCTCCTTCTCCCTCGCCTTTTCCTTTCTCCTCCCCCCGCCTCTCCTTCTCCTCCTCCCTCTCCCCCTCCCACGCAGATAACGGAATACCTTCGTCTCTTCTCGCACGTTCTGGAATCATCGACGGTTTATGGTGGGGGGCAGGGGGGGGGGGTAATAGGATGGCGTAAAGGAAGGGTAGAGGTGAGGAGTGAAGGGGGGGGGGGCAAGGTATTACAGGGGGTAGGGTGGAAGCAGGGTGGGTGAGGGAAAGGGGGAGTAAGTACAAGGGGGTTGCAGGGTGGGGGGGAGTGGGAACAGATGGACTATAGGATAGGAATAGGGATGGGAATGAGCACATGATTGGGGGCGGGGAGGTGGGAGGGTTGTTGGTTTTATGGGGAGGGAGGGAGGGAGGAGGAGGGAGGGAGGAGGGAGGGGGAGAGAGAGAGAGAGAGAGAGAGATAGAGGAGAGAGAGAGAGAGAGAGAGAGGAGAGAGAGGGAGAGAGGAGGAGAAGAGGGGAAGAGGGAAGAGGGAAAGAGGGAGAGAGGGAGAGAGAGAGAGAGAGATGAGAGAGAGAGAGAGAGGGAGGAGGGAGGGAGGGAGGAGGAGAGAGAGAGAGAGAGAGAGAGAGAGGAGAGAGAGAGAGAGATGGGAGAGAGAGAGAGGAGAGAGATGAGGAGAGAGAGAGAGAGGAGCGGAGGGAGAGAGAGAGAGAG
>NW_025918547.1:0-12500 GCF_019202785.1 Penaeus chinensis
AACGAACTCTCATCATCATCATCATTATCATCATTATCATCATCATTATCATCATTATTGCCATTTATTCTCACTTATACCTATTACTCATTCTTTCTCCCCCCCCCTTCAGGCGACGAACTCATCATTATCATCATTATTACCATTATTATCATCATTATTATCATTATCATCATCATTATCATCATTATTACCATTAACATTATTATCATTATCATCATTATCATCATCATTATCATCATCATTATCATCATTATTACCATCATTATCATCATCATTATCATCATTATTATCATTATCATTATCATCATTATTACCATCATTATCATCATCATTATCATCATTATTACCATCATTATCATCATCATTATCATCATTATTACCATTATTATCATCATTATCATCATCATTATCATCATTATTACCATTATTCTCATTTATCTGTTATTAACTCTTTCTCCTCCTCCCCCCCCCCCCCTTCAGGCGCCCCCTGCGAGTCAGGCGACGAGGGAGACTTCGGGCGCCAGGGACGGCCAGGGATCCCTGGGCTGGTGGGCTTGCCAGGTCCCCGGGGTCCCAAGGGCGCCCCTGGGAGCGTCGGGCTGCCTGGTATCCGTGGTATCAACGGCGTGCCTGGATCGTATGGTAAGGGCCTGGTATTCATTTTTTTTTTTGTTTTTTTTTTTTTCTGGAACCAAAAATAATAGTATTAATAATATTAAGGTTTTTTTTTTTTTTTATCTTTATTTTTCTGGAATTAAAAAAAAAAAAATTGTATGGTAAGTGTGTTTTTTTCCAGGAATAATTAAATATATATAATAATAATAATAATAATAATAATAATAATAATAGTAATAATAATAATAATAATGTTTTTTTTTACCTGGAATTAAAAAAACAATTTTTTTTTAAGATCGTATGGTAAGTGTGTGGTATTAATATTATTATTTATTTATTTTTATAATAATAATAAGGTTTTTTTATTTACATTTTTTATCTTTCAATAATTCAATTTTTTTTCTGGAATTTAAAAAAGTTTTTTAAAGATCTTATGGTAAAGAAGTGGTATTCATTTATTTATTTTTATAAGAATAATTATTATAATTTTTTTTATGGAATAAAAAAAAAATGATTGATAATTTATTTTTTCTTTTAATAATAATATTAAAAAGAAGAAGAAAAATAATAATAATATATATTTTTTTTATCTGGAATTAAACAAAAAAATATTAAGGTAACAAAAAAAAAATATTAAATATTAAACAAAAAAATATTATTTTTAAAAATATTAAGTTTTTTGAAGATCGTATGGTAAGGAAGTGGTATTAATTTCTGGAATAAGGAGAAGAAGAAAGAAAAAAAGAATAATAAGAATAAGAAGAAGAAGAAAAATAATGATAATGATAATAATAATAATAGAATGATAGAATGATAATAAGAATACATTTTTTTTTTTTTAAGTTTTATGAAGACCGTCTGGTATTTTTTTTTTTCTGGAATAAAGAGAAGAAGGAAGAAAGAAAGAATAATAAGAATAATAACGATAATAATAATAATAATAATAACAAAAATAATAATATTAATGATAATAATCGGGGTATCGTGGTATCCGTGGTATCAACGGCGTGCCTGGATCGTATTCATTTCTGGAACAAAATTTTTGAAATTAAAGAAAAAAAATGTAAAAATAGTTTTTTTTTTATTATTTTTTGTTTTTCTGGAATTAAAAACCAGAAATTTAGGAGTTTTATGAAGATCGAAAGAATAATAATAAAATATATATATATATATATTCCGCAAATATATATATTCTGAAAATTATAAGAATAAATAATACAAAAAAATGTTTTTCTGTTAGTAATGATGAGTTTTTTTCTGGAATAAAGAAAAAAAAATAATAATGAAAATAATAAAAAGGTTCTTCTCCCTGAATTAAAAAAAAAAAAAAAAATTGAAGATCGTATAGTAAGGAAGTGGTATTAATTTATTTATTTTTATAATAATAATGATAATAAGTTTTTTTTCTGGAATAAAAAAAAATGAGATTGATAAGATTTTTTTTTTTTTTTTTTTATCTTTTAATAGTAAGATTTTTTTTTGGATGATAATTCTTTTTTTTCTGGAATTTAAAAAGTTTTTTTGAAGATCGTATGGTAAGTGTGTGGGGTTTTTTTCTAGAATAATGGAAACAAAAATATTTTAATGATAATAATGACTTTTCTTTTTCTTTTATTTTTCTGGAATAAATTAAATAAAAATAATGATATTTTTTTCTTCTTTTTCTTTTTTTGAAAGAAAAAAAATCCTATCTACAAATCCCTCTAATATCTATCGATCTATCTACCAGGTCTCTCCAGCGCACAATTTTTTTTTTCCTTTTTTTTTAGATTTTTTAAAAGATTTTCAAAAATAATTCAATTGTTTTCCTTTTTCTCTCACTCTCTCTACCAATCCCTCTATCTATCGATCTATCTATCTACCAGGTCTTCGTTTTAATATATTTTAAAAGATTTTCAAAAATAATTACATTTTTTGTTTCTCTTTTTTTGAGAGAAAGAAATCCTACCAATCTATTTATCGATTTATCAATCTATCCCCCAGGTTTCTCCGGCGCCCAAGAATTTTTAAATCTTTTTTTTTTTTAAGGAAAAAAATACTATCTACCAATCCCTCTATCTATCGATCGATCTATCTATCCCCCAGGTCTTCCTTTTAAGATTTTCAAAAAGAATTACATTTTTTCTCTCTTTTTTTTTTCTTTGTTTGAGAGAAAAAATCCTACCAATCCCTCTATCTATCTATCGATCTATCTATCACCCAGGTCTCTCCGGGCGATTTTCAAAAAGAATTAGAGAGTTTTTTTTTTCTTTTTCTTTTTTTTGAGAGAAAAAAATCCTATCTACCAATCCCTCTCTCTATCTATCGATCTATCTATCACCCAGGTCTCTCCGGCGCCCAAGAATTTTAAAGATTTTTTTTTTTTTTGTTAATTTTATGGAAGAAATTATTTTTCTCTTTTTTTTTGAGAGAAAAAATCCTACCAATCCCTCAATCTATCTATCGATCTATCTATCGATCTATCTATCGATCTATCTATCGATCTATCTATCGATCTATCTATCGATCTATCTATCGATCTATCTATCCCCCAGGTCTCTCAGGCGCCCAGGGCTGGAAGGGCGAGGAAGGTGACCTCCTGCCGGGCCCCTTCGTCAAGGGCAGAGTTGGCGACGACGGTCAGCCAGGTCTCCCGGGTCTCTACGGACCAAAGGGCGAACCCGGATTCGACGGACGGCCGGGGCTCGACGGCAGGGCGGGGGCGAAGGTGAGGTCAGGTCGAAGGTCAGGTCAAATAGGGGTCCAAGGTGAAGTCAAGTCGAAGGTCAGGTCTAATAGGGGTCCAAGGTGAGGTCATGTGTGGGGTCGAAGAGCGAGGTCATGTGGAGTCGATGGTAAGGTCAGGTCACAGGGGTCGAAGGTGAGGTCAAATAGGAGTCGAAGGTGGGGGTGGAAGGTCAAATGGGGGTTGATGGTTGAGGGTCAAATAGGGGTCGAAGGTGAGGTCATGTGAGGTCATGTCATGTGGGGTCGAAGGTGGAGTTGAAGGTCAGGTCATTTGGTGGGGTCGATGGTTGGGGTGGAAGGTCAAATGGGGGTCGAAGGTGAGGTCATGAGGGAGGTTGAGGGTCAGGTCATTTGGGATGATAAGGGGTCGATAGTGGAGGTTCAGTTCATTTGGGGATCGATGGTGAAGGTTGAAGGTCACAGGGGACGATAAGGGGTCGTGTCAGGTCACAAAGGACGATAAGGGGACGTGTCAGGTCACAGGGGATGCTTAGAGGTCGTATCAGGTCACAGGGGGTTTAGCAGGGGCAATAATGGGTCAGACGAGGTCACGTGATGCCACATGTGGGGTCAAGTCGAACCAGAGGGAGTGATTTGGGGTCATGTAAGGTCATGTCGAGTAATATAGGGTCATGGGAAATTGAAGCCAGGTCATACGGTGGTCAGGCGAAGCTTTAAGATGTCAAAGGGAATTATCTACGTGTCGAGTTAGGTCAAAGGGCTCAAGGTCAGGTCATGAAAGAGTCAAACGGGGTGAAATGAGGTCATATTGAAATCGTATGGGGTTCTGTAGGGTCATACGGAGGTAATATGAGGTCAGAAGAGGTCATGTAAGGTCACAGTACTATTACTATTTTTAAATGCTTAGTTTTGAGTTTCTATGAATCAAAAATGTTCAATAAAAAAAAAAAATCATTCATTTCTATCTATGAAAAAAAAAATCCAAAATATCTGCATATATAAAAAAAAAATCGTTTTTAACAAAGAAAAAAAAAACAGCTATAAAAAAAAAGAAAAACAAAGATATGAAAAATTAATCGAAAACTTCCTCTCTCTCTCTCTCTCTCTCTTTCTCTCTCTTTGTCTCTTTCTCCCATTCTCCCCCACCTCCCTCTATCCCACCCCCCCCTCCATACCCCCTACCCCACCCCACCTCTCCCCTCCTCCCCCTCTCCTACCCACCTCTCCCTTCTCCAACCCTCTCCCCACCTCCCCTACTCTCCCCCCCTTTCCCTTTCCCCAACCCACCCACCCCACCCCCCTCTTTCCCACTCCCCCCCCTCTCCCATCCCCACCCACCTCCCCCCACCCAACCCTTACCTCCTCCCTACCTACCCACCCTCACCCCCCATCTCCCACCCCCTCTCCCATCCCTCCCACCCCATCCCCCTCCCCATCCCCACCCACCCCCTCACCCCTCTCCCCACCCCCCTTCCCACCCCCCTCTCCCCCCCTCCCCTCCCAACCCCATACCCCACCCACCCCCTCTCCCACCCCCTCCCCATCCCTCCCACTCCCTCCCACCTCTCCCCACCCCTCCCCCCACCCCATAACACCCCATCCCCCCCCCTTACCCACCCCTTCCTCTCCCTCTCTCCTTACCTTCTCCCCTCTCTCTCCCCAGGGCAACCAAGGCGAAGAGGGCCTGACGGGCCTCGACGGGCTGCCCGGACGCCACGGCTTCAGCCCCCCCAAGGGCGTCCCCATTCCCGGAGACAACGGATGGAAGTGAGTTAATAAAATAGGGTAATTAGTGAGTTAATTAAGTGTTTAATGAGTTAATTAAGTATTTAATGAGGTAAGTAAGTAGTTAATTTGAGTATTTGATTAGGAAGTGAGTTAAGGAAGGGGGTTAATTAGTGAGTTAATTAGTTAGGAAGTGAGTTAAGGAATGGGTTAATTAGTTAGGAAGTGAGTTAAGGAATGGGTTAATTAGTGAGTTAATTAGTTAGGAAGTGAGTTCATGAAGGGGGTAATTAGTGAGTTAATTAGGGAAGTGGGTGAGTTAATTAATTGGTTAATTGGGTGTTTAATTAGGAAGTGAGTGAGTTAATTAATTGGGAAGTGAGGTCTTTAATTAGTTAACTGAGTATTTGATTAGGAAGTGAGTTAATGAAGGGGTTAATTAGTGAGTTAATTAGGGAGTGGGTGAGTTAATGAAGGGGTTAATTGGATAATTAATTAGGTAGGAAGTGAGTTAATTATTTAGTTAATTGGATGATTAACCAAGTAGGAAGTGAGTTAATTACTTAGGAAGTGAGTTATTTAATTAGTTAATTTGGATGTGTAATTAGAGAGTGAGTTAATTAATTAGTTAAGTATTTAATTGATTAATTTGAGTGCTTAATTAGTTAGGAAGTGAGTGAGATATTTAATTAGTTATTTAAGTATTGAGTTAATTTCCGTCTTTATCACCTATTTCCCTTCATCTCCATCATTATTTTGTTTTCTTTCCGCCATCCTTTGTTAACTCCATCTTTATCACCTGTTATCGCTTATTTCCCCATCTTTATCACCTGTTTCCCCTCACCCCATCTTTATCACCTGTTATCGCCTATTCCCCTCCTCCCCATCTTTATCCCCCATTATCACCTATTATCATCTGTTTCCCCTCATCCTATCTTTATCACCAATTCCCCCTCCTCCCCATCTTTATCACCTTTTATCGTCTGTTTCCCCTCCTCATCTTTATCACCCATTATCCCTCCTCCTTCATTTTCCCCATCTTCATCACCTATTCCCATCTTTATCACCTATTATCCCCCATTCCCCTTCCTCCCCATTTCTCCTCCCCATCTTCATCCCTTATTATCACCCATTCCTCCTCCTCCCCATCTTCATCACCCATTATCGTCTGTTTCCCTTCCTCCCCATCTTCATCCCCCATTCCCCCTCCTCCCCATCTTCATCCCCCATTCCCCCTCCTCCCCATCTTTATCCCCCATTCCCCCTCCTCCCCATCTTTATCCCCCATTCCCCCTCCTCCCCATCTTTATCCCCCATTCCCCTCTTCCCCATCTTTATCACCCATTCCCCCTCCTCCCCATCTTTATCCCCCATTCCCCTCCTCCCCATCTTTATCCCCCATTCCCCTCCTCCCCATCTTTATCCCCCATTCCCCCTCCTCCCCATCTTTATCCCCCATTCCCCCTCCTCCCCATCTTTATCCCCCATTCCCCTCTTCCCCATCTTTATCACCCATTCCCCCTCCTCCCCATCTTTATCCCCCATTCCCCTCCTCCCCATCTTTATCCCCCCTTCCCCTCTTCCCCATCTTTATCACCCCTTCCTCCATTCCCCATCTTTATCCCCCCTTCCCCCCTTCCCCATCTTTATCACCCATTCCCCCTCCTCCCCATCTTTATCCCCCATTCCCCTCCTCCCCATCTTTATCCCCCATTCCCCTCTTCCCCATCTTTATCACCCATTCCCCCTCCTCCCCATCTTCATCCCCCATTCCCCCTCCTCCCCATCTTCATCCCCCATTCCCCTCCTCCCCATCTTCATCACCCATTCCCCCTCCTCCCCATCTTTATCCCCCATTCCCCTCCTCCCCATCTTTATCCCCCATTCCCCTCTTCCCCATCTTTATCACCCATTCCCCCTCCTCCCCATCTTTATCACCCCTTTCCCCTCCTCCCCATCTTCATCCCCCATTCCCCCTCCTCCCCATCTTTATCCCCCATTCCCCTCCTCCCCATCTTTATCCCCCATTCCTCCTCCTCCCCATCTTTATCCCCCATTCCCCCTCTTCCCCATCTTTATCACCCATTTTCCCTTCTTCCCCATCTTTATCACCCATTCCCCCTCCTTCCCATCTTTATCACCATTTTCCCTCTTCCCCATCTTTATCACCATTTTCCCTTCCTCCCCATCTTTATCACCATTTTCCCTCTTCCCCATCTTTATCACCATTTTCCCTTCCTCCCCATCTTTATCACCATTTTCCCCTCTTCCCCATCTTTATCACTGTTTCCCTCCTCCCCATCTTTATCCCCCATTCCCCCTCTTCCCCATCTTTATCACTGTTTCCCTTCCCTTCCCTTCCAGAGGCGCCACCGGAGACCGCGGCGCCCCGGGCCTCATGGGGGAGCCCGGGCAGATCATCGGCGTGGGCGGGGTCAAGTACACGCTTCTGGTCAAGGGCGATCAGGGAGAGCCAGGTGAGGGGGCGGGGCTTAGGGTGAGGGGGCGGGGCTTCGGGGGCGAGGGGGAGGGGTTTAGAGGGTGAGGGGGCGGGGATTGGTGAGTGAGAGGGCGGGGTTTAGGGTGAGGGGGCGGGGTTTAGGGGTGAGGGGGCGGGGTTTAGTGGGGTGAGGGGGGCGGGGTTTAGAGGGTGAGGGGGCGGGGCTTGGTGGGTGAGGGGCGGGGCTTAGGGGGGACGAGAGGGAGGAGCTTCCTTAGGGGGCGGGGTCAAGTACACGCTACTGGTCAAGGGCGATCAGGGAGAGCCAGGTGAGGGGGCGGGGCTTAGGGGTGAGGGGGCGGGGCTTAGGGGGATAAGAGGGAGAAGCTTCCTTCCTTATATAGCTTCGGAGGGCGATGGGGCGGGGCTTAGGGGGTGAGGGGCGGGGCTTAGGGGGTGAGGGGCGGGGCTTAGGGGGTGAGGGGGCGGGGCTTGGGGGGACGAGAGGGAGAAGCTCCCTTGCTTATATAGCTTCGGGGGGCGGGCTTGGGGAGGGCTTAATAGCACGAGAGGGAGGAGCTTCCTTCCTTTTATAGCTTCGGGGGGCGAGGGGGCGGGGCTTAATAGGACGAGAGGGAGGAGCTTCCTTCCTTATATAGCTTCGGGGGCCGAGGGGGCGGGGCCTAGGGGGGCCTAGGGGGCGGGGCTTAGGGGGATGAGAGGCAAAGGCTTCCTTCCTTATATAGCTTCGGGGGGCGAGGGGGCGGGGCTTAGGGGGTGAGGGGGCGGGGCTTAGGGGGGACGAGAGGGAGGAGCTTCCTTCCTTTTATAGCTTCGGGGGGCGAGGGGGCGGGGCTTAATAGGACGAGAGGGAGGAGCTTCCTTCCTTATATAGCTTCGGGGGCCGAGGGGGCGGGGCCTAGGGGGGCCTAGGGGGCGGGGCTTAGGGGGATGAGAGGCAAAGGCTTCCTTCCTTATATAGCTTCGGGGGGCGAGGGGGCGGGGCTTAGGGGGTGAGGGGGCGGGGCTTAGGGGGGACGAGAGGGAGGAGCTTCCTTCCTTATATAGCTTCGGGGGGCGGGTTGGGGGCGAGGGGGCGGGGCTTAGTAGGGGACGAGTTGCCAATTCGTTTCTGATTGTGGATTTTTTTTAATGTTTTATATTTCTGTTTTAGGATTTTTTTTCTCTTTTTTTTTTTTTTTGGTTTAAGTTCTTGAGGAAGTGGCTGAGATATGTAATTAGTTCATTAAGAATTTAATTAATTAGGAAGTGAGTGAGATATATAATTCGTTAATTAAGCGTTTAATTAGCTAGGAAGTGGGCGGGGCTTAAGAGAATTGCCAACTCGTTTCCGATCGTGGATTTTTTTTTTTTTTTTTTTTTTTTTTTTTTTTTTTTTTCTTTTGTTTTAGTTATTGTAAGAAAGTGACTGAATTAATGAAGAATTTAATGAGTTAGAAATTAAATAAAGTGAAATGATTTTATAATTTTAATTTCCTCTAAACTAACTGGATTTTTTATTTTTTATTTTTTATTTTTATTTTTATTTTTTTTTTATTTTTTTAGTTATTGTGAGAAAGTAACTGAGATAATTAAGTATTTAATAAGTTAGGAAGTAAGTTAGAAATTAAATAAAGTAAAATAATTTTATGATTTTCATTTCCTTTTAAACTAACCCTCTCTCTCCCTCCCCTCCCCCCCTCCCCCCATCACACACACAGGACCCCCCGGACCCCCAGGCTTGGACGGCATCGAGGGGCCCCGAGGTCCCGACGGGCGCCAGGGACCCGACGGGCCCCCAGGGATAGGGGAACAGGGGTCGCAATGGCCTCAAGGGCTATCCGGGCAGCCCTGGCGACATGGGGCGCGTCGGCAGGAAGGGCGAACCGGGCTACAATGGAGAACCCGGGCTGGACGTGAGTTTTTAAGGCTTTTTAAAGATGCTTTAGGAATTTTTAAGGATTTTTAAATATTTTTGGGGGGTTTTGAAGGTTTTTAAGTATATTTAAGGAGATTTTAAAGCCATCTAAGGATTTTTTTGGATAATTAAGGAATTTTTAAAGATGTCTAGGGATTTTTAAAGGATGTTTAAAGATTTTTAAGGAGTTTTTAAGGATTTTTAAAGATATTTAAGGAGTTTTTAAGAGAAAGAAAAAGAGAGAAAGTTAGAGAGAGAGAGAGAAAGAGAGAGATAGATAGAGAGAGAGACAGAGAGAGAGAGAGAGAGAGAGTTACTTCAACGGAGAGCCCGGATTAGACGTGAGTTTTTTAAGAAGTTTTTAAGTTTTTTAGGGAACATTTCCTGCTTTTTAAGGGAAATTTTAAGCAGTTTTAAGGTTTTTAAAAACAAATCCTGATTTTTAAGGCTTTTTTAAGGATTTTTAGGGAATTTTATCCAGGTTTTTAAGAATTTTTGAGGATTTTTAAAGAGAAAGAAAAAGAAAGAGAGAGAGAGAGAGAGAGAGAGAAAAGTAGAGAGGGAGAGAGAGAGAGAGAAAGAAAGAAAGTGAGAGAGAAAGAGAAAGAAAGAGAGAGAGAAAGAAAAAGAGAGAGAGAGAGGAAGATAGAGAAGAAGAAGAAGAGATAGAGAAAGAGAAGAAAAGAGATTGTGAGAAAACAAAAGATAAAACAAAAGAGAGAGAGAAAAAGGACAAAGAAGGAAACATAGAATAATAATAATAATAATAATAATAATAAAAAGAAAAAATAAATTAAAAAAAAAAACGAAAATTATAATAATAAAAATAATAATAATAATAATAAGCTTATTTCCAGATTTTTTAGTTTTTTTTGAACTTCTGAAATATATATGTATATATATACGTATCTATACATATATAGTCTTTTTTTATAATATTTTTAATTATATATCTAATTACATGTTATCCAAATTATGTAATTTCATGATAAATTATTATTTTATTATCAGATTTATTTAATGATATATCGCATTTATTAAATAGTTCTTTCTATATATTTAATTCATATATAACTTTAAAATCTAATTATAACTTAATTTATTACATTATAAAATATTTTCAGCTGTATGAGATTTTTTTGACAATTTATCGATATATGTATTTGAAGAACTATTTTGAAATATATTGTGTATGATACAATATATATGTTTATGTATATTTTTATGCATATTTGGATATATACAGATTCATATATATATATATATATATATATATATATATATTTACTTATATATGTTTGTATATGTATGTATATATGTATATATGTATATGTATATATATATATGTGTGTGTGTGTGTGTGTTTATATATGTATATATATTTAGATATATTGATTGATAGATAAATATATATTCACATATATATATATATTGTCAGTATATATATATATATTGTCAGTATATATATATATATATATATTGTCAGTATATATATATCTATATTGTCAGTATATATATTGTTAGTATATATATATATTTAGTATATATGTGTATATATATATATTTAGTATATATGTGTATATATATATATTGTTAGTATATATATATACATATATATACACATATTATAAGTATATATATAGTTTTTTATTTTAATATATATATATATATTTTTTAATATATATATATATATATATATATATTTTAATATATATATATATATTGTTAGTATATATATATATATACATTTAAATATTGTTAGTATATATATATACATTTAAATATTGTTAGTATATATATACATATTTTAATATATATATATATATATTGTTAGTATATATATAGTTAGTATATATATATATTGTAACTATACACACATCTTCTCCTCTCCCCCCCCCCATACCCCCAGGGCCTCCCGGGCACGAAAGGGGAATTGGGAGAGGACGGAAGAAGCGGAGACACAGGTCGACGCGGTGACCTCGGACGACCGGGGTCAAAGGGCGAACCAGGATTGCCAGGTAAGGGGGAGGCGAATTTTTTTTTTTTTTTTTTTTTTTTTTTTTTTTCTTGAAGGTGGGGGGGGGATCTGTAATATTTGTTTTTTATTTGTGGGTTTTTTTTTTTTTTTTTAAGGGGGGGAAATATACATTTATATATATCTATATATATCTATATATATCCATATATAGATATATATCTATATATATCTATATATATCCATATATATCTATATATATCTATATATGTCTATATATATTGATATATATATCTATATATATCTATATATCTATCTATCTATATATATATATATATATATATATATATATATATATATCTATCCCGGATTGCTAGGAAATCTTTGATATATCTATCCATATCTATCTGTGTCTTTATTTGTTTCTTCTCTTTTTTCCTCTTCTTCTTCTTCTCTTTTCTTCTTCTTCTTCTTCTTCTTTCTTTCTTACTCTTCTTCTTCTTCTCTTTTCTTCTTCTTCTTCTTCTTCTTCTCTTTTCTACTTTTTCTTTTCTTTCCTTCTCCTTCTTCTCTTTTCTTCTTCTTCCTCTTCGTCTCCCTCTTCTTCTTCTTCTTCTTCTTCTTCTCTTTTCTTCCTCTTTTCTTTTCTTCTTCTTTTTATTCTTCTTCTTCTTCTCTCTTTTTCTTCTTCTCTTTTCTTCTTCTTTCTTTCTTACTCTTCTTCTTCTTCTCTTTTCTTCTTCTCCTTCTTCTTCTTCTTCTTCTTCTCCTCTTTTCTTCTTCTTTTTCTTCTTCTTCTTTTTCTCTTTCCTTCTCCTTCTTCTCTCTTTCTTCCTCTTTTCCTTCTTCCTAAATCTGACTTTTCTCTCTCTTTTCTTCCTCTTCTCCTTCTTCTTCTCTCTTTCTTCCTCTTCTCCATTTCCTTAAATCTCAAATTCATGCCAATTACCTGATTTTTTTTCTCTCCTTTCTCCTCTTCTTCTTCTTCTCTCATTCTTCCTCTCTCCTCCTTCTTTTCTCTTTTCTTCCTCGTTTCCTTCTTAAACCTAAAACTGTTTTTTTTTCTCTCTTTCTCCCTCTTCTCCATTTTCTTCTCTCATTCTCCCTCTCTTCTCTTTCTTCTTCTCTTTTTCTCT
>NW_025918547.1:17500-30000 GCF_019202785.1 Penaeus chinensis
TCAGGGTATTAGGGTATGAGGGCATAAGGGTATCAGGGTATAAAGGGGTGGGTGTGAGGGTATCAGGGTATGAAGGGGTATTAGGGAATGAGGAGAGGAAAGGGTATGAGGGTATGAGGGGGGGGAGAGGAGAAGGTATGAAGGTAAGGATGCCAGAGTATCAGGGTATGAGGGGGTGAGTATAAGGTGTTGAGTAAAAGGGTAGGAGAGTATGAGGGTATGAGGGTAAGGACGCAAGAGTATGAGGTGATTGATATAAGGTATGCGGGTATAAGGGGTATAAGGGTATGAGTAGGGTATGTATTATAAGGTATAAGAGTATAAAGAGGTAAGTATAAGGATGTGAATGGTATAAGGGGGGGTGGGTATTAGGGGCACGAGGGAGGGTATAAGGTATAAGGGGGCTAGGTATAAGAGAGTATTAAGAGTATAAGAGTATATTTAGTATAAGGATAATCCCTAATCTCTCCGAATCCCTAATCCCACCGAATCCCTAATCTACCCCTTATCCCTAATCTTCCCCAGATACCCAATCCCTAACCCCCCAATCTCTCTCAATCCCTAATCCTAAATCCCTAATCTTCCCTAATCCCCAATCCCTAATCTTCCCCTTATCCGTAATCCTTAATCCCTTATCTTCTCCTAATCCCTAATCCCCCCAATCCCCCTTCTAATCTCTCCCCAATCCCCCATCCCCAATCCCTAATCCTCAATCCCTAATCTTATATAACCCCATCCAATCCCCCCTTCTAATCTCTCCCAATCCCTTATCTCTCCCAATCCCTAATCTCTCCCAATCCCTAATCTCTCCCAATCCCTAATCTCTCCCAATCCCTAATCTCTCCCAATCCCTAATCTCTCCCAATTCCTAATCTCTCCCAATCCCTTATCTCTCCCAATCCCTAATCTCTCCCAATCCCTAATCTCTCCCAATCTCTAATCTCTCCCAATCCCTAATCTCTCCCAATCCCTAATCTCTCCCAATCTCTAATCTCTCCCAATCCCTAATCTCTCCCAATCCCTTATCTCTCCCAATCCCTAATCTCTCCCAATCCCTAATCTCTCCCAATCTCTAATCTCTCCCAATCCCTAATCTCTCCCAATCCCTAATCTCTCCCAATCCCTAATCTCTCCCAATTCCTAATCTCTCCCAATCCCTTATCTCTCCCAATCCCTAATCTCTCCCAATCCCTAATCTCTCCCAATCCCTAATCTCTCCCAATCCCTAATCTCTCCCAATCCCTAATCTCTCCCAATCCCTAATCTCTCCCAATTCCTAATCTCTCCTCCCAATCCCTTATCTCTCCCAATCCCTAATCTCTCCCAATCCCTAATCTCTCCCAATCCCTAATCTCTCCCAATCCTAATCTCTCCCAATCCCTAATCTCTCCCAATCCCTAATCTCTCCCAATCCCTAATCTCTCCCCAATCCTAATCTCTCCCAATCCCTTATCTCTCCCAATCCCTAATCTCTCCCAATCCCTAATCTCTCCCAATCTCTAATCTCTCCCAATCCCTAATCTCTCCCAATCCCTAATCTCTCCCAATCCCTAATCTCTCCCAATTCCTAATCTCTCCCAATCCCTTATCTCTCCCAATCCTATCTCTCCAATCCCTATCTCTCCCAATCCCTAATCTCTCCCAATCCCTAATCTCTCCCAATCCCTAATCTCTCCAATCCCTAATCTCTCCCAATCCCTAATCTCTCCCAATCCCTAATCTCTCCCAATCCTAATCTCTCCCAATCCCTAATCTCTCCAATCCCTAATCTCTCCCATCCCTATCTCCCCAATCCCTAATCTCTCCCAATCCCTAATCTCTCCCAATCCCTAATCTCTCCCAATCCCTAATCTCTCCCAATCCCTAATCTCTCCCAATCCCTAATCTCTCCCAATCCCTAATCTCTCCCAATCCCTAATCTCTCCAATCCCTAATCTCTCCCAATCTCTCCCAATCCCTAATCTCTCCAAATCCCCCTAATCTTCCCACAATCCCCCCAATCTCTCCCAATCCCCAATCCCCCCAATCTCTCCCAATCCCTAATCCCCCCAATCCCCCCTTCTAATCTCTCCCAATCCCTAATCTCTCCCAATCCCTAATCTGTTCCCCAATCCCTAATCTCTCCCAATCCCTAATCTCTCCCAATCTTCCCCCCCCCATCCCCCCTCTAATCTCTCCCAATCCCTAATCTCTCCCAATCCCGTTCCAGGGCCAGAAGGGCTTCGTCGGAAACCCCGGTCTGCGCGGCGCCCCGGGCGACAACGGCACGCACGCTGGCCACGGCGACGAGGGCTTCCAAGGTCAGGGTTTCCAGGAGGGTGGTTTCCAAGAGGGGGGGGGGGTTTGTGAGGGTTGTAGGGGGGGTTTTCAGGGGGGAGTTTCCAAGAGGGGGTTTCCTAGAGGGGTTTTCAGGGGGGGTTTCCAGGAGGGGGTTTCCAGGAGGGAGGTTTCCAAAGGGGGTTTTCAAGAGGGGGGTTTCCAAGGTCAGGGCTTCCAGGAGGGGGTTTCCAAGGTCAGGGCTTCCAGGAGGGGGTTTCCAGGAGGGGGGGGGTCCAGGGGGGGGTTCTGAAGGGGTTTCCAAGGGGGGGGGTTTCCAAAGAGGGAGGTTTGTGAAGGGGTTTCCAGGGGGAGAGCTTTCCAGGAGGTGGTTTCCAGGGGGGAGGGTTCTGTAGGGGGTTTCCAAAGGGGGGTTTGTGAAGGAGGGTTTCTAAAGGGGTTTCTGGAGAGGGTTTCCAAGAGGGGGTTTCCGAAGGGGGTTTCTTTGACCTTTAAGGGCTTCAAGGTTTCTTTAGTTTTTTTTAAGGAGGTTTCTTTAGGGTTTCTATTAAGCTTCCAAGGTCAGGGATGAAGGGGGTTTCTTCAGGGTTTTGTTTAAAGGTTTCTTCAGATTTTTTAAGTTTTTAAAGGGTTTCTTAAGAAGGTTTCATCAGGGTTTTTTTTAATATTTTAAAAGTTTTTTTTTTAAAGGAGGTTTCTATGGAGGTTTCTTTAGGGTTTCACAAGTCTCTTATTTTTAAGGTTTTTCTGTTTATTTTTTAAGTTTTTTAAACACCCTTCTTCCCACTCTCTGTCTATTTGTCTATCTATTTCTGTCTATTTCTGTCTCACTTCATCGCCTTTTCTCTTTCTCTCTATTTATCTATCTATCTAATTGTCTATCTATTTCTCTATCTCTCTTTCTCTCTCTTTTTTCTCTCTCTCTCTCTCTTTCTCTCTATCTCTCTTTATCTGTCTGTCTATCTATCTATCGAATTTTCTATCTATTTCTCTGTCTCTCTCTCGCACTCTCTCTCTTTATCTATCTATCCAATTATTTATCTATTTCTCTCTCTCTCTCTCTTTCTATCTCTCTCTCTCTCTCTCTCTCTTTCTCTCTCTCTCTTTCCCTGTTTCTCGCTCCCTCTCTCTCTCTCTCTCCCTCTTTCTGTCTTTCACTCTCTCTCTCTATCTATCTATCTATCCAATTATTTATCTATATCTCTCTCTCTATTTATCTCTCTCTCTCTCTCTTTCTCTCTCTCTTTCTCTATCCAATTATCTATCTATTTCTCTCTCTCTCTCTCTCTTTCTCTCTCTCTCTCTCTCTCTCTCTCTCTCTCTCTCTCTCTCTCTCTCTCTCTCTCTATCTATCTATCTCTCTCACTCTCTCTCTCTCTTTGTCTCTCCCTCCCTCCCTCTACCTATCTATCTATCCATCTATCTATCTATTTCTATCCCTCCCTCCCTCCCTCTCTCTCCCCCCCATACTCACAAAGTATCACTCACCCACCTTACCCCTTACCCTTTACCCCATCCAATCCCTAATCTTCCCCAATCCCTAATCCCTAATCTTCCCCCAATCCCCAATCTCTTCTAATCCACAATCCACACTCCCACCTAATCCCTAATCCCTAATCTTCCCCTAATTCCCTAATCTCCCCCTTATCTCCAATCCCTAATCTTCCTCCAATCCCTAATCTTCCCTTTATCCCCAATCCCTAATCTTCCCCCAATCCCTAATCTTCCTCCAATCCCTAATCTTCCTTCAATCCCTAATCTTCCCCTTATCTCCAATCCCTAATCTTCCCCCAATCCCTAATCTTCCCTTTATCCCCAATCCCTAATCTTCCCCCAATCCCTAATCTTCCTCCAATCCCTAATCTTCCTTCAATCCCTAATCTTCCCCTTATCTCCAATCCCTAATCTTCCTCCAATCCCTAATCTTCCTCCAATCCCTAATCTTCCTCCAATCCCTAATCTTCCTCCAATCCCTAATTTTCCTCCAATCGCTAATCTTCCCCTTATATCCAATCCCTAATCTTCCTCCAATCCCTAATCTTCCTCCAATCCCTAATCTTCCTCCAATCCCTAATCTTCCCCTTATCTCCAATCCCTAATCTTCCTCCAATCCCTAATCTTCCTCCAATCCCTAATCTTCCTCCAATCCCTAATCTTCCTCCAATCCCTAATCTTCCTCCAATCCCTAATCTTCCTCCAATCCCTAATCTTCCTCCAATCCCTAATCTTCCTCCAATCCCTAATCTTCCTTCAATCCCTAATCTTCCCCTTATCTCCAATCCCTAATCTTCCCCCAATCCCTAATCTTCCTCCAATCCCTAATCTTCCTCCAATCCCTAATCTTCCTCCAATCCCTAATCTTCCTCCAATCCCTAATCTTCCTCCAATCCCTAATCTTCCTCCAATCCCTAATCTTCCCCTTATCTCCAATCCCTAATCTTCCTCCAATCCCTAATCTTCCCCCAATCCCTAATCTTCCTCCAATCCCTAATCTTCCTCCAATCCCTAATCTTCCCCTTATCTCCAATCCCTAATCTTCCTCCAATCGCTAATCTTCCCCTTATCTCCAATCCCTAATCTTCCTTCAATCCCTAATCTTCCTCCAATCCCTAATCTTCCTCCAATCCCTAATCTTCCTCCAATCCCTAATCTTCCTCCAATCCCTAATCTTCCCTTATATCCAATCCCTAATCTTCCTCCAATCCCTAATCTTCCTCCAATCCCTAATCTTCCCTTATATCCAATCCCTAATCTTCCTCCAATCCCTAATCTTCCTCCAATCCCTAATCTTCCTCCAATCCCTAATCTTCCTCCAATCCCTAATCTTCCTCCAATCCCTAATCTTCCTCCAATCCCTAATCTTCCTCCAATCCCTAATCTTCCCCTTATCTCCAATCCCTAATCTTCCTCCAATCCCTAATCTTCCCCCAATCCCTAATCTTCCTCCAATCCCTAATCTTCCTCCAATCCCTAATCTTCCCCTTATCTCCAATCCCTAATCTTCCTCCAATCGCTAATCTTCCCCTTATCTCCAATCCCTAATCTTCCTTCAATCCCTAATCTTCCTCCAATCCCTAATCTTCCTCCAATCCCTAATCTTCCTCCAATCCCTAATCTTCCTCCAATCCCTAATCTTCCTCCAATCCCTAATCTTCCCCCAATCCCTAATCTTCCTCCAATCCCTAATCTTCCCTTATATCCAATCCCTAATCTTCCTCCAATCCCTAATCTTCCTCCAATCCCTAATCTTCCTCCAATCCCTAATCTTCCTCCAATCCCTAATCTTCCCCCAATCCCTAATCTTCCTCCAATCCCTAATCTTCCTCCAATCCCTAATCTTCCTCCAATCCCTAATCTTCCTCCAATCCCTAATCTTCCCCTTATCTCCAATCTTCCTCCAATCCCTAATCTTCCTCCAATCCCTAATCTTCCTCCAATCCCTAATCTTCCTCCAATCCCTAATCTTCCTCCAATCCCTAATCTTCCTCCAATCCCTAATCTTCCTCCAATCCCTAATCTTCCTTCAATCCCTAATCTTCCTCCAATCCCTAATCTTCCTCCAATCCCTAATCTTCCCCTTATCTCCAATCCCTAATCTTCCTCCAATCCCTAATCTTCCTCCAATCCCTAATCTTCCCCTTATCTCCAATCCCTAATCTTCCTCCAATCCATAATCTTCCTCCAATCCCTAATCTTCCTCCAATCCCTAATCTTCCCCTTATCTCCAATCCCTAATCTTCCCCTTATCTCCAATCCCTAATCTTCCTCCAATCCCTAATCTTCCTCCAATCCCTAATCTTCCCCTTATCTCCAATCCCTAATCTTCCCCTTATCTCCAATCCCTAATCTTCCTCCAATCCCTAATCTTCCTCCAATCCCTAATCTTCCCCTTATCTCCAATCCCTAATCTTCCCCCAATCCCTAATCTTCCTCCAATCCCTAATCTTCCCCCAATCCCTAATCTTCCCCTTATCTCCAATCCCTAATCTTCTTCCAATCCCTAATCTTCCTCCAATCCCTAATCTTCCTCCAATCCCTAATCTTCCCCTTATCTCCAATCCCTAATCTTCCCCCAATCCCTAATCTTCCCCTTATCTCCAATCCCTAATCTTCCTCCAATCGCTAATCTTCCTCCAATCCCTAATCTTCCCCCAATCCCTAATCTTCCCCTAACCCCTACCCCTTTCTCCCCACAGGAGCCCCAGGCGACGCGGGCGTCCCCGGCCTGCCAGGCCCCAGGGGGTTGTTAGGGACCCCTGGGGAGGAGGGACAAGGGTTCCCTGGCCTTCAGGGACGCGTCGGGCTCGTCGGCGAGAGGGGCAGACCCGGGCTGCCAGGGGTCAATGGCAAGAAGGTAGGATTTATGAGGAAGAGGGATTTATGAGGAGGATTTAATTGGAGGATTTATGATGAGGAATTAATTTTAGGGATTTATGAGAGGGATTTAATTGTAGGGATTTGTGAGGAAGGGGATTTATGATGAGGATTTATGAGGGGGGATTTATGAGGAAAGGGGATTTAATTGTAGGGATTTGTGAGGAGGGGATTTATGAGGAGGATTTAATTGGAGGGATTTGTGAGGAAAGGGGATTTATGATGAGGATTTAATTGGAGAGATTAAGATATTCAATTTTAATGGGGTTAATCTTTGCAAATAAATAGAATTTATGTTTAAATATTCAGTTTTAAAATTTTAATGAGGCTAAAATTTGCATATGTTTCAAATCTATGTTAAAATATTCAGTTTTAATGAGGCTAAAATTTGCATATAAATTGTTATGATGATATATAAATAAGTAAAAATTATATTTATAATATATTTTTTTTTTTCTTTATAGTATATTTTTTCTATGACATATTTATTCTCTGTAATATATAAATGAATATATAATAATAGTTATTTAATTAATTAATTTTCTATTCATTTTCATTATTGAAAATGATTTTTTCTTATCCGCATTTTTTTTTTCTAATTCGAATTAATAAAAAAAGTGCATTAGATTATTTTTTATATAAATTTTATCCCAAAAATTATATTAAATTCTTAAGCCCTTTCCCCCCTCCCCCCTCAAAAAAAAATTGAAAAAATCCCTTATTTTTAATTGATTTTAAAGATTTTAATTAATTTTAATTGATTTAAATTTTACATTTCATCAATCAATTTTAATTGATGAATTGATGTCTTAAAAATTCATCAATTAAAATTTATTGGAATTTATTAAATTAGAATTAATTCAAATTAAAATAAATTAGATTGAATTAAAAATATAATCAATTAAATTTAGTTAAAATTCATTTTATTAATTTTGATCTCACTAGAGATTAAAATTAAAATTCAATTATAATAAAATATAATAAAATAAACATTTTATTTAACAAAGTTTCACCCACAAATTTTATTAATCTACTTAATTTTTACCCCAATTTTATTAATCCAATTTATTTCATTACAAATTTTTATTAATCTCAACCTCTCTCTCTCTCTCTCTCTCTCTCTCTGTGTGTGTGTGTTCTCTCTCTTTCTCTCTATCTATCTATCTATCTATCTATCTATCTATCTCACTCTCTCTCTCTATCTATCTCTCTCTCTCTCTGTTCTCTGTCTCTCTCTCTCCCTCCCTCTCTCCCTCCCTCCCTCCCTCCCTCTCTCTCTCTCTCTCTCTCTCTCCCTCTCCCTCTCACCTCTCCCCCACCCCTTCCCCCTTCCCCCCCAGGGCGAAATGGGAACCATGGGCCTCCCAGGGACAGCAGGCATCCGAGGCGAACCAGGGGACACAGGGGTCCCTGGGCCCCACGGAGGGGAGCTAGTGGGCCCTCGGGGACCAGACGGAAGATTCGGACTCAAGGGACAGCCTGGCGATGCTGGGCGGTTCGGTATTGCAGGTAAGGAGGGAGAGAGAGAGAGGGGGGGAGAGAGAGAGAGAGATGGGGTGAGAGAAGAGATGGGATGAGAGAGAGAGGGATAGAGAAGGAGAGAGGGTGAGAGAGAGAGAGATAGAGAGAGAGGGTGAGAGAGAGAGGGATAGAGACAGGGAGGGAGAGAGAGAGAGAGAGAGGGTAAGTGAAAGAGAGAGAGAGAGAGAGGGTTAGAGAGAAAGAGTGAGAGAGAGAGAGAGGGTGAGAGAGAGAGAGAGGGTGAGAGAGTGAGAGAAGAGAGGGAGAGAGAGAGAGAGAGAGAGAGAGAAAGAGAGAGAGTAAGAGAGAAAGAGAGAGAGAGAGAGAGAAAGAGAGAGAGAGAGAGAGAGAGAGAGAGAGTGAGGGGAAGAGAAAAGAAAACACAACAATAATAATCAATTTTATTTTTTAGTATAAATAAACACTAATCTCTCCCCCTTCCCCCTTCCCCCCTTCCCCTTCCCCCCTTCCCCTCAAACCAGGACCCCCAGGCGACCTCGGGCCCCAAGGGACGAACGGCAACCCGGGCCCCAAGGGATACCCAGGGCGCCCAGGGGACAGAGGGCCCCCTGGACCCACCGTGGGAGGGACCCCGGCGGAGGCAGGGGACCCCGGGCGCAGGGGCCTCGTCGGCGACAGGGGCTTCGACGGACGGCCGGGACTGAGGGGGATTAAGGTAGGATTTATGAGGGATTTTTTTTACAGGATTTATGGGGGATTTTTAAAGGATTTATGAGGGATTTTTTACAGGATTTATGGGGGATTTTTAAAGGATTTGTGGGGATTTTTTAGGATATATGGAGGATTTTTTAATGGATTTATTAGGATTTTTTAGGATTTATGGGGGATTTTTTAAAGGATTTATGGGGGATTTTTTAGGATTTATGGGGATTTTTTTAGGATTTATTGGGATTTTTAAGTATTTATTTGATTGTTTGGGGGGTTATAGGGATTATTTAGGGATTTATGTTTTTTAAGGATGAAGGTGGGATTTATGGGGATTTTTGTAGGATTTTTTAGGATTTATAGGGATTAAAGTGGAATTTATAGGCCTTTTGATATATAGGATTTTTTTTAGGATTTATGGGGATAACAATAGATAACAAATCCACTAACAAAGACAACAAATAGAGAACAAATCCACTAACAATGACGACAAATAGAGACCAAATCCACCAACAAAGCCAACAACTAAACACCAATCTCCCCCCCCCCCCCCCCCAGGGCTTCCGCGGCGACGGCGGGCGCGCGGGCGCGGTCGGCCGGCCTGGCATCCCCGGCCGGCCCGGCGAGGGGGGCGCGCGGGGCCGGATCGGCCAGCCGGGTCAGTGCCACTTTGGTTTCGTTATATTTAATTATGTTTGATTAATTATATATGTATGTTTGATTAATTATTTGTATGTATTAATAATATTGAATATTTGATATACAGCCGGGTCAGTGCCACTTTGGTTTCGTTATATTTAATTAATGATTTCATTCATTATGTTTAATTATATATGTTTAATTATATATGTCACTTTGGTTTCACTAATTAATTATGTTGAATTATATATAATTATGTTTAATTTTATATAATTATGTTTCATTAATTATGTTGAATTGATTATATATGTTAAATTATGTTAATAATTATGTTTAATTATATGTATGTATATGTTTAATTATATATAATTATGTTGAATTATGTTTAATTAATTATATGTATGTATATATTAACACATATATGTATACGAGTATGCATATATATGTATAAACATATATACATATATATATGTATACATATTTAGATATATATGTATTATGTATTATATATAATACATAATGTAATAATGATGATGATCATAATAATAATATTTTTTTTTTCCTCCCCCCCCCCCTCTCTCTCTCCTCCCTTGCCTTTTTCTCTGTCCCTCCCTCCCTCTATCCCCTACACCTCTTCCTCCTTCTCCCTCCGCTTCCCCCACCTCCCTCTTCCTTCTCCCTCCCTCCCTTCCCTTCTTCTCTCTCCCTCTTCCTCCCCCATCTTGCCTCCTTCCCCCTCCCTTCCCTCCTTTCCCCACCCCCTCTTCCTCCTTCTCCCACCCCTTCTCCCCCACCCCTTCTCCCTCCCTCCCCACCCTCTCCCCTCTCCAACCCCACCCTACCCACCCCCCTCCACCCCTCCCCACTCTTCCCCCTCTCCAACCCCACCCCCTTTCCCCTCCCCCCTTACCCCTCCCTCCTCTCCCCCTTTTCCCTCTCCTTCCCCTCTCCTTCTCCCCACCTTCCCCCCTCCAACCCCTATCCCCTCCCCACTCACCCCCCTCTCCCCCTCCCACCCCTATCCCCCCACCCCTCCCAACCCCAACCCCCTTCCAACCCCCCCCCAACCCTCTCCCCTCTCCCTTTCAACCCCCCCCCCTCCCCCACAGGCCTGCCCAGCAAGAAGGGCGAACCGGGCGAGGAGGGCATCGCAGGCCGCCCGGGCAAGGCAGGTCACTCGGGCAGGTCAGGTCAGAAGGGCAGGCCGGGTGACTTCGGGCCCGACGGACCTCCGGGCGAGAAGGGCCTGCCGGGAGGGAGCCTGCCGGGTCTCGGGGGGCCCATCGGGGACCGCGGTGAGTAATTAGGGAGTAATTAGTGAGTTGGATGAGTAATTAGTGAGTTGGATGAGTAATTAGTGAGTAATGAGTGAGTAATTTATGAGTAAGGAATGAGTTTCATGAGTAATGAGGGAGTTGGATGAGTAATTAGTGAGTTGGATGAGTAATTAGTGAGTGAGGAAGGTGTTTGATGAGGAATTAGTGAGTAATTAGTGAGTTAGATGAGTAATTAGTGAGTAATTAGTGAGTGAGGGAGGAGTTAGATGAGTAATTTATGAGTAAGGAATGAGTTTCATGAGTAATGAGGGAGTTTGATGAGTAAGGAATGAGTTAGATAAGTAGTTAATGAGTAAGGATGAACAAATAATGAGTTATGAGTAAACTGATGAGTAATTTTATGAGTAAATTCGTTATGAGTAAATTCATGAGTAGGATTAATTTATCCATCCAACTTACCCATCCAATATATCCATCCAATTTATCCATCATTTAACTTACTCATCCATCCAATTCATCATATCATTGACTCAACCAATTTACTCATCCAATTTATTCATAATTTTACTTACTCATCCAATTTACTCATCCAATTTATTCATGATTTTACTTACTCATCCAATTTACTCATCCAATGTATTCATGATTTTACTTACTCATCCAATTTATTCATAATTTTACTTACTCATCCATCAACTTATCTCTCCCTCCCCCCTTCCCCTTCCCCTTCCCCTACCCCTTCCCCTACCCCTCTCCCCTTCCCCTACCCCTACCCCATCCCCTACCCCTTCCCCTACCCCTCTCCCCTTCCCCTACCCCTCTCCCCTTCCCTACCCCTTCCCCCTCCCCTACCCCCTCTCCCCTTCCCCCTACCCCCTACTACAGGCTTCCCAGGGGCGCCCGGACGAGACGGACTGCCCGGCCTCAGGGGACAGCGAGGACCCCCTGGCGACGACGTGCTGCGCAGGGGAGTCCCTGGGGATCGCGGCCCGCAGGGTTTGCCAGGGTGAGTAAGGGAGGGTTTAAGGGTTAATAGGGGTAGTACTTTAAGGTGAGTAAGGGAGGTTAAGGGTGAGTAAGGGAGGTTAAGGGTGAGTAAGGGGGTTTAAGGGTGAGTAAGGGAGGTTAAGGGTGAGTAAGGGGGGTTTAAGGGTGAGTAAGGGAGGTTTAGGGTGAGTAAGGGAGGTTAAGAATGAGTAAGGATGAGTAAGGGGGTTTAAGGGTGAGTAAGGGAGATTAAGGGTGAGTAAGGGTGAGTAAGGGGGTTTAAGGGTGAGTAAGGGAGGTTAAGGCTGAGTAAGGGAGGTAAAGGGTGTTTAGGGTGAGTGGTTTAGGGTGAGTAAGGGTGATAAGGGAGGTTAAGGGTGAATAGGGTTGTTAAGGGTGAATAGGATGAGTAAGGGAGGTTAAGGGTGAGTAAGAGTGAATAGGGTTGTTAAGAGTGAAGGGTGAATAGCTAAGGGTGAGTATGATGTAAGTAAGGGAGGTTGATGGCGAGAAAGGGTGAAGGGAGAGTAGCTAAGGGTGAAAGGTAATTAGGGAGATCAAGGGTTGTTAAGGGTGAGTAATTAAGTAATTAAGGGTGATCAGGGAGAGTAAGGGAGAGTAATTAAGTAATTAAGTAATTAAGGGTGATCAGGGAGAGTAAGGGAGAGTAATTAAGTAATTAAGGGTGATCAGGGAGAGTAATTAAGTAATTAAGTAATTAAGGGTGATCAGGGAGAGTAAGGGAGAGTAATTAAGTAA
>NW_025918548.1:0-6802 GCF_019202785.1 Penaeus chinensis
AGTAGGTATTGTGAATGGATTCTTCTATGAGTTTATTTCATGATAAAAATAATTACGATATCTCTTTTTCCTTCACGTAAACGTAATCATCATGGATATCACAATTACGTGCCAATTATCTATCAATTATCACAATCCTATGCGGACCAATACATCTTTAAGCGAATGAATGAACTGATCTATCTTCATGCGCAAATAATATAACAATATATGGAATTATCCTCACATGAAGTATTGTATCCTCCCTGAGTAGATTTATCCTCGGCGTTATATCATAATTATTAATCCTCAACATGAAGTAATGTTTTCCTCATGAATTGATTTATCCTCGGCGTTATATATTAAGTTAATTAATTAATCCTCAACATGAAGATAATATATCCCTCTGATTTGACATATCCTCCTCGGCGTTATATGAAATTACTTATATATATTTTCACTATATATTTCTCACAGGATCACAGGAATCACAGATATATAAAATAATATTTCTGGTCTTTAGAATAAACTTTGATGATCATTATGTGATAATATAGCGGTATATCCTCCCTATACCCTCAATATCAAGTATTAATAATCATCAAGAATTATAATGTTTATTTTTTCTCTTACTGGATATGAAAAAATATATTTCATTGTCCCCTTTAAGATAATTTTATTTCTATAAAAGTATTAGTTTATTTCTTACAGGATATGTAAAATGTCATAGAAATTTTATTTTATATTAGGAAAATATATAGATATAAATATATTATAAGTATTCCTAAGTTATAAAATAATATTCGAAATTTATTATAAAAAAGACAATATAATATATACACAACTATTATATATACATTCCATATATTGATCATGACATGATAGGTTTTTTTTTTTTTTTTTTTCTTCTCGTTATATATACAATATTTGCTCGACAAATAGACAATTTTTTAACTGTAACCTACAAATATACAAGCAGCGATATGTCTACATGACATATATAATCACACATCTTATTTTGCATACTACTTTGCAAACATAAAATTTCAATAATCGGTATTTTTGTTCGGGTAAAGTTTCTTGAGATGTTTGGGTTTCCATAATCTCGGCATTGGGTAAAATTTCTAGAGATGATGGTTTTTTCCATATTCCCGGCATTGTATGATTGGTTTTCCATATTTCTTCGGCATGGATTATGGGTTTCCATATTCTCGGCAATTGGATATTGGTTTTCCATATTCTCGGCATTGATATTGGTTTTCCATATTCTCGGCATTGGATGATTTGTTTTCTCATAATCTGGCATTGGATGATTGGTTTTCCATATTCTCGGCATTGGATGATTGGTTTTCCATATTCTCGCATTGGATGATTGGTTTTCCATATTCTCGGCATGGATGATTGGTTTTCCATATTCTCGGCCATGGATGATTGGTTTTCCAAATTCTCGGCATGGGATGATTGGTTCTCATATTTCGGCATTGGATGATTGGTTTTTCCATAATTTCGGACATTGATGATTGGTTTTCCATATTCTCGGCCTTTGGGTAACGTTCTAGTGATGATTGGTTTTCCATATTCTCGGCATTGGGTAATGTTTATAGAGATGCTTGGTTTTCCATTATCTCGGCATTGGTGTTAAACGTTTCTAGAGATGCTTGGTTTTCCAGATTCTCGGCATTTGGGTAATAGTTTCTTAGAGATGCTTGGTTTTCAATATTAGGCATTGGGTAAGTTTCTAGAGATGATTGTTTTCCATATTCTCGGTATTGAATAAGTTCCTAAAATCTGGTTCTTCTATTCTGTGTGATATATCCTCAACATGAAGTAATTTATTCTCTGAATTGATATATCCTCAGCATTATATAATATTTCGTTATAGTTACATCTTCAACAGAATAATATATCCTCTGAATTGATATAACCTCAAGCAATATATTATTTCGTTATATGTTTAATCTTTCAACATGAAGTAATATTATCCTCTGAATGATATATCCTCTATTTCGTTATATGTTTATAGTAGTCAAGTATGGAATAATATATCCTCTGAATTGATATACCTCAGCAATTATATATTATTTCGTTATATGTTTTATTCACATGATCACAGGACATATAAAAAATATTCGGTCCTTTAGAATAAAACTTTGATGATCATATAATATAGCAGTATTTTTCCCTATAAACCTCAACCTCAGTAAACATTAACATCAATTACAATGATGATTTTTTCTCTTACAGGATAGAAAATAAGAATAATCCAGCCCATAGGTAATAGCCAATTAATAATAGAATATAGTAAATATGTACCTTGTTTTATTTCTCGGTGAGAAAATATTGACATCTCGAAAAGCTATGTATAAACAAAACAATATTACATATATATAAAATAATATCTATATATTTTCATATATATATATAAATATATATATATATATATATATATATATATAGCTATATATTCTAGTCAAGGACATATAGATTTTTACTGTATGTTGTGATCCTTTTTTCGACACATGGGACAGTTAGATAATGAAGAGTACACAACACAAGTAACCATATGTCCACACGGAAATATATACCATAAGTCGCTATTGTCAACATACTCTGATATAAATAATATTGAATCTCGTATTCTCTGTATGGTGAAGTTTCTTGAGATGTAAGGGTTTCCGTAATCTCTGTATTGTTGAAATTTTTTGAGATGTACGGGGTTTCCATCTTTTTCTTCCGGTTGTTCACAAGATGGAGAATGGAACTCGCTTTTGAATAAGAAGCGATTGAATATTATGCAATTCACCCATCTCATTTAATAGACTGTATCGATACTTGTAGGTATATGAAGGTATTTATATTACTTAGTAATCATTCATAAATGGTTCTATCCTTAAGTATGGGCCAGCCAGTCTCAGTGAATATGTATCTTACTTAAGAGTATTTTTAACATCATCACTAGAATACCCTTGGATATTACACATTTGACAATGTCTAATTTCATCATTATATCCATAATATCAAATGATTTATATATAGCTTAATCCTGATGATAATTGATCTTGAATATTGTTACAATTCTACTGTCCTTTCTTTAAAAGAGATAGTTACCATTATGGATACCATTTAGCATGTTCAACTTCCAAGGTATATTCCTCTTTCTCCGCCAATTGTGAAAAATACCATAACAGTGAAAGCATTGAACATGGTCACTCACAACCTTTATAATAAAATCCAAGCTTCGGCAAGAGCTTGTGGATTTTGATGAACCTTTTCAGGCCAGTTACGATGATTAAGCTTGCTAGTCTCCTTTCTTCTGTCGTAAAAGCTTCTACATAAGAGACAGTATTTTTCATGGCACCTGTATGCGTTATCTATACATGTTTAATTTAAACATTTATCTTCATATTCTCATATAATTTCAGTTTTTACCGACAATACAACAAGTTGTAACAGGATAGTTTATTGTTACTCTCCATGTATCAACACGAAAAAAACAATTAGGGGAGATACGCATGTTTTCTCTTATTAAATTATTCACCGTTTTTTAATGTCTCCTAATTTTTTTATCACAAAATCCGACATGCTACACCCGGTCTTTTTTTCTTAGTGATTAATAAAATCCTTCAGCAGCTTATTCGCTAGGTGACATCCAAATCGATCGGCCAATCGATAAATTGTATCAAATCGATATTTCTCATATTTGAATGTTTCATCGAGAAAAAAGCCTAAGTCTTTTTTTTTTAGGCAGTTTACAATCTCATAAATAATTTCCAAAGAAGATAAACTTTTGCGCAAACAGACATTTGGGGCTCATCTCCTTATGGATCTCTATAATATCAGAAATCAACTGGTCTTTGAGCCTTTCTTAGTTCAATCGTTTAATCACAAGAAAAGCACTATATTTCCTAATGTAGAAGAATCCAGCTTGAAACTAATAGTTTTGATTAGTTTGTATTGGGTACTTTATACCAGATTCTTCCGAATGTATTTTGTGTGAATGTATGCAATCAGTTTATTATTCATGGCAAATATAATTACGGAATATCTCTTTTTCTTCATCTGTAAACATCATGAAAGACACAAACATTATGAATATCACAATCTATTACGACTTCAATATAAGGTAATATAACCTTAACACCACTTTTTTCTTCACAAGGTCCTTTAGGAATAATCTTATAATAATAATATTTTCGGTCTGTCATTAGGAATATTTTGTATATATCTTTATAAACATTGCTGAACAAGTAATGTGATAATATAGCATATTTTTCCCTATACCCTCACATCAAGTAACATTAACATCAAGATTACAATGTTGATTTTTTTCTTTTACAGGTATAGGAAAATAATATAATCCAGCCATAGGTAATAGCCTTTTATTAATAGAATATTGTAAAATATGTACCTTTTGTATATTATTTCTCTTGATAAAATATTGACATCACTATCGAAAACATTGTATATACAAAACAAATATTAATATTTAATATAATTAATATCTATAAATTTTCCTATATTTATATAGTATATATATATATATATAAAAATATATCGATTCAGACATGAAAGGTTTTAACTAGAGTTGATCTTTTTTACGACGACATGGGACAGTTATACAAGTGGAAGAAGTACAGCATAACACAAGTAACCATATGTTCCACACTAATATATACCGTATGGCTATTGTCCATACATAACTCAGCATATATAATATTGAATCTCGGTCAATCTCTGTATTAGATGAAGTTTCATGAGATGTAGGGTTTTCCTTATTCGCTGTATTGGGGAGAAGTATTCTTGAAATTAAGGGTTTCCGTGATTCACTGTATTGGTGAAGTTTCTTGAGAGGTAAGAGGTTTCCGTATTCCTCCTGTATTGGGATAAGTTTCTTGAGATGTAAGGGTTTCCATATTTTCTTTCCGTGTTATTCACAGATGGAGACTACGCTTTTTGAATAATGCGATTGAATAACGCATCATCCCATCTCATTTAATAGACGTGTAACGATAATTGGTGGTATAGAAAGTATTTATATTTACTTTATTAAAATCATTAAATAAATGTCTATCCATAAGTATGGCCACCAGTCTCATCAATATGTTTCTTAAGAGTATTTTTAACATCATCTCTAGATAGGCCCATGGAATAATACACATTTTGACAATGTCTAATTTCATCATTACATCCTAATATCAAATATTTATATAGCTAATTCTGATGATAATATTGATCTTGAATATTGTTATACAAATTCTACTCCTTCTTTAAAAGCGGAGGTAGTTACAATCTGATGCCTTTAGCATTTCATTCCAAGGGTATACTCCTCTTTCACCCAATTGCAAACATACCATACAGTGAAAGCATTGAACATATCAACCGGACCTCTAAAAAAAAAAATCCAGCTTCGGCAAGAGTTGTGGTTTTTGATGAACTTTATCAGGCAGTTACAATCATTAATGCTGCTAGTCTCTTTTCTCTGTTGTGAAATCTTCTACATAAGAGATAGTATGTTTCTTGCACCAGTATCGTTAACAATACATGTTTAATTTATAAATATATCTTCATTTCTCATATATTTCAGTTTACCGGTAATACAATCAATTATATCAGAGAAGTTTTAAATATTCTTCTCCCTTATCATCAAGAAAAGAAAAATAGGGAGATACGTCCGATGTTTTTTTCGACATTATTATTTCACCTATTTTTAAAGTCCCGCCTATTATATTTATTACAAAAATGGCACAAATAATTTGCTACAACGTTCTTCTTTTCTTAGATAATAAAATCCTTCCACGCTAATTCTCTAGGTGACATCCAATCGATCGCCATTCGATAATGTCTCTCTTCGATGTCTCCTCATGTTAATTAGAATAAATCCTGACGTATTTTTTCGTTTAAGCGGTTATACAAACTCCATCATATTTTCAAAGGAATATAAACTTTTGCGCAAACAGACATTGGGCTTATCTCCTTTGGATCTTTATATATCAAACTGGTGTTCTGAGCCTTTTCTAGTTCATATCGTTTAAATCACAAGAAAAGCACCTTAATGTTTCCTAAAGTAGAAGGAATCCAGCTTTGACTAATAGTTAGATTAGTGATGGTTACATATTAAACCAGATTCTTCGAAAGTATTTCGGTGTGAATGTATGCCATCTGTTATTTCAGGCCACTATAAGTTACGAATATCTCTTTTTCTTCATCTGTAAACATCATGAAAGCACAAACTATACGACCTTCAATATAATTAATATATCCTTCAATATAAGTTAATATATCCTTAACTCCACTTTTTTCTTTCACAGGTTTTAGAATAATAATATTTTCATCTTCTTTAGAAATTTTGTATTTAATTAAAACTTGCAAATGTGATAATATAGCAGTATTTGTCCCTATACCCTCAACATCAAGTAACATTAAACATCAGTCAAGTAATATATCTTTAACATATATATATCTATATAATATATATATATATTCAATATATTATATATATAATATATATATATATATATATATATATATAGTATATTTCCAGTCTTTAGAATAATGGATGTTATTACAATTAATCTATTATTACTATATTATAGTTTGGATATATCTCCAGTCATCAGTAGTATCTATTTATTAATGGAAATATTATAAATTAATATAATATTCTTGATCATAAGCTGATATCTCGAAGAATATTGTATAAAAACCAAAATATTCTAATACCATAGTATCGTTTTTGCTATCTGACAAATTTTATTTTTCAAATAGAGACAATTTTTTCACTGGTAAAGTACAATCTTTACAAGCAATCATTATAGTAAAACAT
>NW_025918549.1:5000-7365 GCF_019202785.1 Penaeus chinensis
AAGAAAGGAGAAGGGAAAAAAGTAGATGTGTGAAATTCTTTCATTTGTGTCGGTCATGCTGCCGTTAGTGTAGAGTTTTTGGGGGTCCTGTTTGTTCTGCGCGCGCGCGTGGGGGAGGCCCAATACATAAGCGAATAAGCGAAGGCAAGCCTTTAAACCCGGGGTTCTGTTTGATACCCGCGCCATAATGCCCTGTTTTTTGCTTTTCCCTCTCCTTTGCTCTCATCTTTTCTCTTACGGCTCACAGTGACTTCCGTCTTCTCTTGAAGCTTCTCATGCCTTTGTCGCTCACTTTGCTTCGTTGCCCCTCGTCTTCTCCTCTCTTCTCTCTCTTTTGTCTCTCTTCTCTTTTCTCTTTCCCTCATTCTCTTCTCTGTTTGTTCTCTCTCTACTCTCTTCCCTCTCCTTCCTCTTCTCGTCTCTCCTCTTCTCTCTATCCTCTCTCTTCTCTTCCCTCTCCTTCACTTCTCTTCTCTCTCTACTCTCTCTCCTCTTACTTCCATTCTCTTCTCATCTCATTCTCTTCCCTTCCCTTTTCTTTCTTCTCTTCTCCTTCTCTCTCTTCTCTTCTCTTTCTCTTCTCTTTCCCGTCTCTCTCTTCTCTTCTCTCTCTCTCACTCTCTCTCTTCCTCTTTCACACTCACGACACACATCACTTCACACACACAGCAGCACAACACACACACACACACACAGCACACACACACACATCACACACACACATACACACACAGCACACACACTCCCCCCACACACACACATACACAAGAGCAAGGTCGGACGTAGCGTATGTGGTGTGTTTGTGCTGGGCGTAACTCTTCCCCAGCTACCTGCTAGACGACAACGGTCGATAAATTATTAATCCCTCTTCAATTGTCCCATCATCGTGTGGAGATTCACATCCTCGCTTTCTTCTTATCTTTTTTTCTTTTCTCATTGTGTCGTTTTAGTAGTTTTTTTTTTCGTGCTTATTGCTTCCTTTCCTGTGTTTTCTTAATTATTTTATCCCGATTGTTTTTGTCCTCCTTTTTATTTGTGCACAAGCGGCGTTGCGCCATATCGTCGTACTGTTTATACCTAATACCATCCGCGAGAATTTTTCATACATTTACGAGTCATTGCTCTGTATGCACAATAACATTCAGTAAGATGCAAATGCATCCTGAAACGGGCAGGTAGAACCCGCAGGGAGGGAGACAATGAGACCTGTCACCACCACAACGCCTACGCGCCACGCCCTGTACTCCTTACACCTGAAGAGTCTAATAAAGAGTGATAAGACCTCTCATTTATGGCTTAAGGTGTCTACAGAGCCTCCTTCTGGACCTTCCCTCCCTTCCTCCCCTTCGCACTCGCCGCTCCTCTCTTCATTCTTCTCTATTCGCTGCCTTCCCATCTTCCCTCCTTCCCTCCCGCTCCTTCCCTCCCTCCTTCCCTTCTACTTCCCTTCTTCTGCCTCCTTCTCTTCCTTCCATTCCTCTGGCCTTCCTCATCTCTTCCCCTCCACCCCCCCTTCCTCCCCCCTCCAGCCGCTCTTACCGTGACTTACCTTGTTGGACACGAAAGGATGCCGAGAGACTCCTTTAAACAAGGTTCAAGCAGCAGTTGGGCGGGCAAGACGGTCCTGTGACGAAGGTATAACCTCCTGTCGCCCCCGCCATCTCATCTCCTTCTCTCTCTCTCTCTCCTCTCTCTCTCTCTCTTCTCTCAATCTCACTCTCTCTCTCCTTCTTCTCTCTCTCTTCTCTCTCGTCTCTCGCTCCTCATCTCTCTCTCTCCCCTCCCTCGCATCTCCCTCCCTCGTTCTCTCCCTCCCTCCCCCTCCCCCCCTCCTTCCTCCTCCCCCCCCTCTCCCCCACCCCCTCCCCTCCCCTCCTTCCCTCCCTCCCTTCCTCCCACCTAGCCTCCTTCTCCTCCCTACCTCCCTCCCTCCCTCCCTTCCCCCCCCCTCTCTACCCACCGCTCCCTCTCTCTCCCTCTCCCTCCCTCCTCACTCCCTCCCACCCTAATACCCCCCCTCCCCTCCCCTTCTCACACCTCCCTCCCTCCTCCTCTCCCTCCCTCCCTCCCTCCCATACCCTCTCCTCCCTCCCGTCCCCCCCGTCCCTCCCTCTCTCCCCTCCCTTCATCCCTCCCCCTCCCTCCCTCCCCTCCTCCCACATCATCCTCTCATCCCTCCCTCTCTCCCTCTCAACGTTATTGCTGATAATTTCTAATATGCTATTCTATATTTGCTTCGACGAGACCACCCCGACGTATGATTGTTGTTTGCTGCGATATTGCATGATGCCACCAGGTGTGTGTGTGTGGTGGTGTGTGTGTGTGTGTGTGTGTGTGTGAGTGTGTGTGTGAGTGAGTGTGTGTG
>NW_025918550.1:0-8323 GCF_019202785.1 Penaeus chinensis
TATTGAACAATTGAATTAATTTGAATTTTGGGAAAATTCTCTTTGGGGGAAAGGTTAAAATTATACATGGGTTTCAAAATAATATATATATTTATATATAGATGAAAATATTGATATAAAGTTAAATTTGAAGATAGTGATGGTTTATATAAATTAATTGTCACAGATTAAAGAGAATAAAGTTGAAGATAGATGATTATTGGAGCATAAAGCTGAAGATAATATGATTATTTTACAAAAATTACACAAGTTTAGTCAAATATTATATTCTATAGTACTTCCATTATCACAGATGAATAGTCTTCCTCATTCATCCCCGGGATAGTAAATGGATATACTGTACGAAATAAAAATTAAACATGAAAATAGAAAATATCCTAAGGATTATTTATTAACAAAAATATACATTTATAATTATTATTCAAATATTGAATTCTATCATAATCTAAATATCATAATATGACTTACCATCTAACAAATAAGTTGGGTCGTATATTTCATTTTGATTCCCCGGGGTCATTTATTGTTTTATGGTAGATTATTGTGACTTACCCCAGTTTAGTCATCGTTGACATCACCTATAAAAATAAAATAAATTATATTTTCTCGAGATATATAACCAATATCTTTCTCGGTGTTTAATTCATTAAAACCCTAATAATACATATATGTTTAATTTTATATTTCCAATATTAACCTTATAAATTAATAATTATATATTATTATATATAATTTTAACGGTAAAACTTAGTGACCTAGATTTTTCGAATCTTTCTCCTTTCTTTCAATATTCGTTAGAGTGATCATTATACAGTATTCAGTGTTTATACTGTATTATTTTGTCATTTTATCTTGATATCAATAAAGTATATCGTATATTGATACAATAGTATATAATATATAATATATATCACCCCCGATATTATAATTTATATATAAAACATTCAAAATCCCATTTCCATAACTATATACCATTCCACAAATATATTTGAATCAGTCACCGGTATCATTGCCATTCTTCTTTTTTACGTCTTCAATATAATTCGTTTTCTTCTATATTATTTATGTGATAATTATCATCATTGACTCTATAAATTTTACCAGATATCTTTCTCCTTATAACATTTTCAACATTTATATCGGATATTGGAGTTTTTGGGTCCGCCTTTTCTTCATATCGAAGAAAAGTGGACAAAAACTCAAGCATATCCATTATAGGTCAGTATTCTGGCTGTTGCTTTTTAGAATCAATTTCGCATCTGAGAACATGACATCCTTCCATTAATCTCTGACTTTTATCATCATAATATCTAGCAAAATACTTTGTAGTTTCATTGAAAAGTGAGGCAAATTCAATACTAGGTTTTTATACCTAAAATATCTTGACGAGAATTACAAACATAAAGGTTTGTAAGATAACCCTTTTGAAAGAAAGCATTCTCTTGATAGCATTACTCTCCGCATTGCTTACATGTCGTTTATCACTCTCATTATTGAAATTCTTGCAATTGAATATGGTTAACATATATAGAAAAAAGTTTTTAATTTAAAACAGTTCCAGGTACTTTTTTTAGTTTACCTATTTTCACATAGAATACACTATTTTTAAATTGAAACATATTTTCCCATGATTATTTCTCTACCCCTATAATACCAGTGTCAATGGATTATGTATAATCTTTTTAAAATCTGCCAGAAAAAGAAGGATCAACTAAACTAAATCAATCATACTTGATAAATGGGAATTTGCCGGGATACTATTACGGCTTTTCTTCAATTACGGCTTTTGCGTTGAATTTCATTTGACTTACCAAAATTCCAATGACATGTGACGAAATATGACAAATTTAATATAAAAAAAAATTGCTTCCGTAATCATGCTATCATCTTTATTTTTAAATCAATTTTTTATTAGAGATACTTTTCAGTTTCCTTGATGAGGGAGTATACACTTTCTGTAAAATTTGAGGGTTTTAATGAGAAGTGTAATAATTTCACTTTATAACACTGATATTCCGTATATGACAATGGGTTATAGTTCAATCATATTCTTAAATCTATAAAATTTTTGAAGGGATTTCCCCTGGGCAAAGTTATATCTATTGACGGATATGCAAGTGTCCCACTTATTGCGAGTATCCGAGTTTATTTTTTTTTCTTTTTTAATTTTTTCATTACTGATACGATTCCTATCCCGTTTCATCTTGTTAATTTTTATTCAAAAACTTTTTAAAAAGGGTGCCATCAGTTCACGTAACATCGATCTTGAGTTTTCGACTGTTGTAGCCTACATTACTTTCCATATTAACAAACTCGTCTATTTCAATATTATTCTGAAAATGCTTGAGAATTTCTTTCTTGTGCCCGTTTTTCCCAATAATCATTATCATCTTAGTAACAAAAACACACTATTCTTAATAATTCGGATTACATTACAGTTATCATAGTGGAAACCATTTTAGATGTATCGGCATGCTGAAAATATATCCGTAAGGCTGTATCTTCGGCATATTTCTTTGTTTTGTGTAAACTAGTCATCATTTATTCAGCTTTTTTAGCCCATGCCATCATAATAGGATTATCTATATATTCTTGGATATCATTCCCAATTTTCCCCCTGTTAAAACTGAATAGTAAAATTGGAAGTGGTGCCATCATCATCAATAACTATTATCATCACTACAAACATTGCACTTTCTTCTTCATTATCATCATTTTCATAATCATCATTACTTCATCTGATATCATGACCACTACCTTCACCACTATGACCACTACCTTACCACTATGACCACTACCTTCACCACTATGACCACATTTTACTACCTCACCCTATAACCACTACCTTCACCACTATGACCACTACTTCCCACTATGACCACATTACTATTACTCTTCACCCACTATAACCCCCTACCTTCACCATATGACCACATTTACTACCTTCACCACTATGACACTACCTTCACCACTAGACCAAATTACTACCTCATCTCTATGACCACAACCTTCACCACTATGACCACTACCTTCACCACTTTGACCACTCCCTTTTACCACTAACCACTACCCTTTACCACTATGCCCAAATTTACTTCTCCATCACTATAACCATTACCTTCCACCACTATGACCACTACTTTTAAACCACTATGACCACTACCTTTACCACTATGCCCAAAATTTTACTACCCTTTTCTTTTTCCCACTTATGACCACTACCTTTACCACTATGACCACTACCTTTACCACTATATACTACCTTTACCACTATGACCACTAACCCTTTACCCACTATGACCAATTTACTACCTTCATCACTATATAACCAAATTTACTACCTTTACTACTATAGCCACTACCTTTATTAAGTCCTCCAAGCTTTTTAAATCAGATCCTTCACTTTTCTGTCATTCTCGGTTTTTTTATATTGAAAAGCATTTCAATATAAATTGTTATACTGGCAGCCTCTTCAATATTTTCTAAATATTATCACCACTATTATAATTTTTTTTTTTTCAATATTATCACCACTATCATATGAATTTTTTTTTTTTTTTTTGAGGAGTGACATTTATTGAGTTGGATGATCGTTTTTTAAAAGATGAGAAACCTGTTTTTTTCTCCCCATATGGTTTATGATAAGCTGGTACATAACTTTTAAAACTATTATTTATAAAACTAAATAAATCCTGTTCCTGTGACATTATCCTGTGGCATTTCATCCTGTGGATTTTCATCAATAATATATGTTATTAATGAGGATTGTTGTTGAGTTGAGGGGTGTTGTTCTGATTGTGTTGTTGCTCAGTTTGCATAGTTGGGGTAATTTGTTGTTGATCAATAGTGATGGTAGTTGTGCTGTTTCTTGGTTTCTGAATTTTTGATCCTGTATTTCTTGGTTCAGAGTTACTTGATCTGATAGTTTGATCCTGGTTCTGAATTTTTGGTTCTGATTTCTTGGTTCTGAATTACTGGTTTGAATTACTTGGTTCTGAATTACTTGGTCTTGAATTACTTGGTCTTGTATTTACTTGGTCTGATACTTTGGTCTTGAATTATCTTGGTCTTGAATTTTTGGTTCTGATTATTGTGAATTTCTTGGTCTTGAATATTGGTTCTGATATTTGGTTATTCTTGGTCTTAAAATTACTGGCTAAATTACGGGTTCATGAATTTTACTTGGTTTGAATTATTGGTCTTGAATATTTTTGTTTTTTTTTAAATTTTTTTTTTTGCCTTTTGGTTATTTTTGGGGTTATGGTTGGTGCACTTGTTGCGATGTTGTAGCTTCTGTGATTTTTTGTAGTGGTATATTTGGTATTGTGTTTGCTGTTTCATTTGTGGTACTTGTAGTATTTTTTTTGTGGTGCTTGCGTTGCACTCCGTGAATTTTGTTGTTGTTGTTGTACTTTGGGTTTTGTGGTGGTGCTTGCTGTTGCAAATCGTGATACTTGGTTGTTGGTACCTGTTTGTTGTTGGGTACTTGTAGTACTTTTTGATGGGTTGGTGGTGCTTGCTGTTGCACTCGTGATAATGTTAATACCTGTTGTTGTTGTGGTACCTGTTGTTGTGGTGGTGGTGCTTTTCTGTTTCACTCGTGATACTTGTTGTTGTTGTGGTACCTTTTTGTGGGTGCTTGTGTTTACTCTGATATTGTTTTTTTGTGGTACCGTTGCTGTGGTGGTGGTGCTTGCTGTTGCATCGTGATATTTTTGTTTTTGTGGTACCTTTTGCTGTGGTGGTGGTGCTTGCTGTTGCACTCGTGATATTTTTTTTTTTTTGTGCGTACCTGTTGCTGTGGTTTGGTGTACTTGTCTGTTGTGTGTAGTGTGGTAGCTGCGTGCTGTGTCTTGTGATCTTGTGGTGCTTGTGTGCACTCGTGATAATGATAGTGTTTGTTGTGTGTTTGTAGTATTTGTTTGTTCGTGGTGGTGCTTGCTGTTGCACTCGTGACATTTGTTGTAGTACTTGTTGTTGTGGGTATTGTAGCACTGTTGTTGTGGTGGTGCTTGCTGGTGCATTTGTTTGTACTTTGTGTGTTGTTCGGTGCTTGCTGTTTCACTCGTGACATTGTTGTAGTACTTGTTGTTTGTGTCATTGTATATGTTGTTGTCGGTGGTGCTTGCTGTTGCACCGTGACATTTGTTGTAGTACTTGTTGTTGTGGTATTGTAGTAATTGTTGTTGTGGGTGGTGCTTGCTGTTGCACTCGTGACATTTGTTGTAGTACTTGTTGTGTTGTGGTAATTGTAGTATTGTTGTTGTGGTGGTGCTTGCTGTTGCACTCGTGACATTTGTTGTAGTACTTGTTGTTGTTTTGTTGTGGTACTTGTAGCACTTGTTGTTGTGGTGGTGCTTGCTGGTGCATTTGTAGTATTTGTTGTTGTGGCGGTGCTTGCTGTTGCACTACGTGGTAATGTAATAGCTTTGTTGTTGTTGTTGGTACTATGCAGTACTTGTTGATTTAGTATCGGTACTTGTGATTGTTGATCACTTTATATTTCTTGGTATTGACTATATGTTGTTTTTAGGGATGCTTGTTGTTGTTGAGGTACTTGGTGGGTATACTTTGTGATACTTGCTGTTGTCGTCGTTGGTACTTGTATGTACAATGTGTGGTACTTGTTGTTGTTTGTCGTTGTAATGCCTTGTGGTACACTTGTGGTACTTGTTGTTGTGGTGCTTGTCGATATACTTGTGGTATTTGTTGGTCTATATGATGCTTGTTGTTGTTGTGATGGTTGTTGTTCTAATAATTGTGATGATGCTTGATATTGTAAGTGTAGTTGTTGAGATATTTGTTGTACTTGCTGATTCAATGGTATTACTTGCTGTGGTTGTTGATTTAGTGGGAGTTTCTTAGGCTGATTGTGATTCAATATCTGAAAGCATGGATATCTTATTTTGTAATATTTCTACTAAGATATGTCCTATATCTATTTGTTCATCAGGAGTGAGTTGATTTTTGATGTTGATATCGACTTTATCTTCGACACATCTTTAATAATCTTTGCTTTGATGGTGCAGGATATACGGCGGTTTAGTGACTGATGAATTCTTTGTTCTTGTTGGGGGTTATCCAAACGATCAGAAGAACAAGCTTGTAATATTGATGAGGTCAACTTATTTAAATAGGTGTCAATGTTTTAAAATTTGGGACAATGACATTGGATCTAATGATGGTTTACTGAATCTATAGACTGTTTTATTGACAAATACTTTTGGTGTCAGATGAATCACTTGATGATAATGAATCACTTGATGATAATGAATCATTGATGATTTGAAGGTATCTGATTAACCAATATTTTAATCAGAAAAATCATTTGATGGTGACTGATTAACCAATATATAATTAGAGGGTATATTTCCAGGAATTGATATTGGTCCTATAACATGTCATCTTTACTAGTAGTTGGTATTGTGTCTCTTCTTGGTATTAATGGATTTGCTATTAATTTTCCTATGCTACATCCTGAAAGTAAAAAAAGATATTATATATTCTGAAACTATTAGAATACTATTAAAATTTGGGACTGGTTGGTTACATTTGTTAGGGTATGGTTGATTGTAAAATATTGGATATATGTATTGTTACTATTAAAATTAACGAAAAAAACATATTAGAAAAGAATAATAATAAAAAAGCATATAATAGAATTACCAAAATCATGTCACTATATATGAAAAAAACATATATTACAAATATGTTAATTAATATGAAAATAGCATATAATAGAATTACCGAAAAAAATATTTACTATATTAAATTTAATCATATATTGTAAACTTATTATATATATATATATTTTATTTTTAAAATTTATGATTATGTGAATATATATTGTTAATTATTAACTAATAATAAAAAGCATATTTAAATAACATAATAATATAATTTCCCATTTACAGGCTAAATTACACAGAAATTTTGTTATTAGACAAATAATTCATAATAGGCAACTTCTTTTTTTTTTATATATTAGAAATTATTTGTTCTTTTAAAAACATTAAAAACATAAACATTTTACCGAATTTTTTGTATTTCTTTCTGAAAAATTTCACCGATTAAGATGAATATTAAGTTACAATCAAACCCCCTAGAAGAAAAAAATTACATTATACCGATTTAGATATTTCTTTCTGGAAAATTTCACCGATTATGATGAATATTAAGTTACAATCAAATCCCCTAGAAAAAAAAAATTAAGTGCCGAAAACTCCCATATGAATTAGGGAAATTTTAATATTTTATTTTTATAATGATCATTAATTTTTTGTTGGATCGGGGCTAAAAAAAATTAAAAAAAACCCAAAAAAAAAAAAAAAAAATGAAAAAACCGAAAAAAAAAAAATTAAAGTCGAAATTCAGAAATAATACAAGGAGCTTTCATATTAATGTTATATATTATAATATATTTATATATATTTATATCATATATAAAATATTTAGTGCTATTAAAGCTATTTTTGGGAAAAAAAAAAAATAAAAAAATTCGTTTAGGTTAACCATAACCTCAGTTACTATATCCATTATGCTAAACTTAGTGAAATATTTAGTTATTTCGAAAAATAAGTGTGAAAATACACCGAATTTGGAGAAAATCTCACATGATTATGCTCACTCACTATAATATATTACACTACCTGAATTTCGTAATTGTATATTATTAAAAAAGGAAAATAAAATATTTAGGTTAGGCACTAAAAAAAAATGGAAATTAAAATATTTAGGTTAGGCACCTAAAAAAAATGGAAATAAAATATTTAGGTTAGGCACTAAAAAAAAATGGAAATAAAATATATAGGTTAGGCACTAAAAAAAAATGGGGAAAAAAAAATAATTAGGATAGGCCCCTAAAAAAATTTTTTAGGTTGGCACTAAAAAATTGGAAATAAAATAATTAGGTTAGGCACTGTGGTAATTTTTTTTAAAAATGGAAATAAAATATTTAGGTTAGGCGCCCTGGGAATTTGTATTTCTTTAATCGTGAAAGTTTTCCTCTAGGAGTTAGGGAGAGGAATTTTTTTGAGTTTGCATAGTGGATAAAAATTTTGAATTTAATTTTTGGTTTTATTTTTTTTTGCGTTTTGTTTTTATTGATCAAATGAAATGAATCATTGAAATACGAATATTTTTACTATTTAAAATTTTATATATATATATACACTATATAGAAAAACACCAAAAATAAATCTTAGATTATTAATATCGAAATAAAATAATTTACTATCGAAAAAAAAAATATAAAGAAAATATTGTTAAATAAATCCAAATATATAATTTATTTATATCTATTACTATCGAAATAAAAATGTAA
>NW_025918551.1:0-9346 GCF_019202785.1 Penaeus chinensis
TAAGGTTAGGTAGGTTAGGTTAGGTGAGAGAGAGGTTGAGAGAGAAAGAGACAGAGAGAGATAGGTTAGGTTAAGTTAAGTTAGATTAGGTGTGGTTAGGTTAGGTTTGGTTAGGTTAGGTTAGGTTAGGTTCGGTTAGGTTAGGTTAGCTTTCGTTAGGTGAGGTTAGGTTAGGTAGGTTAGGTTAGGTGAGAGAAAGAGAGAGAGAGAGAGGTTGAGAGAGAAAGAGACAGAGAGAGATAGGTTAGGTTAAGTTAAGTTAGATTAGGTGTGGTTAGGTTAGGTTTAGTTAGGTTAGGTTAGCTTTCGTTAGGTTAGGTTAGGTAGGCTAGGTTAGGTTAGGTTAGGTGAGAGAGAGATAGAGACAGAGAGAGATAACAAAATTCCGATATTTACCATTCGTCCATTTTTGGCAAAGTCAAAATTTGACATCGGTGAAATGTCCGATTTTTCTCAACACTTAACAAAATTCCGATAATATTTACCATTCGTCCATCTTTTGCAAAGTCCAAATTTGACATCGGTAAAATGTCCGAATTTTCTCAACACCTAACAAAATTCCGATAATATTTACCATACGTCCATTTTTTGCAAAGTCCAAATTTGACATCGGTAAAATGTCCGAATTTTCTCAACACCTAACAAAATTCCGATAATATTTACCATTAATTCCATTTTTGGCAAAGTCCAAATTTGACATCGGTAAAATGTCCGGATTTTCTCAACACCTAACAAAATTCCGATAATATTTACCATTCGTCCTTTTTTTGCAAAGTCCAAATTTGACATCGGTAAAAAGTCCGAATTTTCTCAACACCTAACAAAATTCCGATAATATTTACCATTAGTTCCAATTTTGGCAAAGTCCAAATTTGACATCGGTAAAATGTCCGATTTTTCTCAACACCTAACAAAATTCCGATAATATTTACCATTCGTACTTTTTTGGCAAAGTCCAAATTTGACATCGGTAAAATGTCCAATTTTTCTCAACACCTAACAAAATTTCGATAATATTTACCATTTGTCCAATTTTTCCAAAGTCCAAATTTGACATCGGTTAAATGTCCGATTTTTCTCAACACCTAACAAAATTCCGATAATATTTACCATTCGTCCATTTTTTCCAAAATCCAAATTTGACATTCGTGAAATGTCCGATAATTCTCAACACCTAACAAAATTCCGATATTTGCCATTCGTCCATTTTTGGCAAAGTCCAAATTTGACATTGGTAAAATGTTAGAAAGGGACAGGTAGAGAGAGAGATAAAGGGAGAGGCAGAGATAGAGAGAGAAAGGGAGAGACTGAGAGAGAGAGAGAGAAAGGAACAAGTATGGAGAGCGAGAGATAGAGAGACAGACAGAAAAGGAGAGGCAGAGAGAGAAAGAGAAAAAGGAAGAGGTATAGAGAGAGAGGGAGACAAAGAGAAAGGGAGAGGCACATAGAGAAAAAGGTGGAGAGAGAGATAAAGGGAGAGGCATAGAGAGAGAGAAAAGGAGAGGTAGAGAGAGAGAGAGAAAAGGACAGGTGGAGAGAGAGAAAGGGAGAGGCAGGGAGAAAAATATGAAGAGGTAGACAGAGAGAGAAAAGGATAGGTAGAGAGAGAGAGAGAAAGGGAGAGGCAGAGAGAGATATGGAGAGGGAGACAAAGAGAGAGAGAGAAAGGTTAGGTTTGGTTAGGTTAGGTTCGGTTAGGTTAGGTTCGGTTAGGTTAGGTTAGCTTTCGTTAGGTGAGGTTAGGTTAGGTAGGTTAGGTTAGGTGAGAGAGAGGTTGAGAGAGAAAGAGACAGAGAGAGATAGGTTAGGTTAAGTTAAGTTAGATTAGGTGTGGTTAGGTTAGGTTTGGTTAGGTTAGGTTAGGTTAGGTTCGGTTAGGTTAGGTTAGCTTTCGTTAGGTGAGGTTAGGTTAGGTAGGTTAGGTTAGGTGAGAGAAAGAGAGAGAGAGAGAGAGAGAGGTTGAGAGAGAAAGAGACAGAGAGAGATAGGTTAGGTTAAGTTAAGTTAGATTAGGTGTGGTTAGGTTAGGTTTAGTTAGGTTAGGTTAGCTTTCGTTAGGTTAGGTTAGGTAGGCTAGGTTAGGTTAGGTTAGGTGAGAGAGAGATAGAGACAGAGAGAGATAACAAAATTCCGATATTTACCATTCGTCCATTTTTGGCAAAGTCAAAATTTGACATCGGTGAAATGTCCGATTTTTCTCAACACTTAACAAAATTCCGATAATATTTACCATTCGTCCATCTTTTGCAAAGTCCAAATTTGACATCGGTAAAATGTCCGAATTTTCTCAACACCTAACAAAATTCCGATAATATTTACCATACGTCCATTTTTTGCAAAGTCCAAATTTGACATCGGTAAAATGTCCGAATTTTCTCAACACCTAACAAAATTCCGATAATATTTACCATTAATTCCATTTTTGGCAAAGTCCAAATTTGACATCGGTAAAATGTCCGGATTTTCTCAACACCTAACAAAATTCCGATAATATTTACCATTCGTCCTTTTTTTGCAAAGTCCAAATTTGACATCGGTAAAAAGTCCGAATTTTCTCAACACCTAACAAAATTCCGATAATATTTACCATTAGTTCCAATTTTGGCAAAGTCCAAATTTGACATCGGTAAAATGTCCGATTTTTCTCAACACCTAACAAAATTCCGATAATATTTACCATTCGTACTTTTTTGGCAAAGTCCAAATTTGACATCGGTAAAATGTCCAATTTTTCTCAACACCTAACAAAATTTCGATAATATTTACCATTTGTCCAATTTTTCCAAAGTCCAAATTTGACATCGGTTAAATGTCCGATTTTTCTCAACACCTAACAAAATTCCGATAATATTTACCATTCGTCCATTTTTTCCAAAATCCAAATTTGACATTCGTGAAATGTCCGATAATTCTCAACACCTAACAAAATTCCGATATTTGCCATTCGTCCATTTTTGGCAAAGTCCAAATTTGACATTGGTAAAATGTTAGAAAGGGACAGGTAGAGAGAGAGATAAAGGGAGAGGCAGAGATAGAGAGAGAAAGGGAGAGACTGAGAGAGAGAGAGAGAAAGGAACAAGTATGGAGAGCGAGAGATAGAGAGACAGACAGAAAAGGAGAGGCAGAGAGAGAAAGAGAAAAAGGAAGAGGTATAGAGAGAGAGGGAGACAAAGAGAAAGGGAGAGGCACATAGAGAAAAAGGTGGAGAGAGAGATAAAGGGAGAGGCATAGAGAGAGAGAAAAGGAGAGGTAGAGAGAGAGAGAGAAAAGGACAGGTGGAGAGAGAGAAAGGGAGAGGCAGGGAGAAAAATATGAAGAGGTAGACAGAGAGAGAAAAGGATAGGTAGAGAGAGAGAGAGAAAGGGAGAGGCAGAGAGAGATATGGAGAGGGAGACAAAGAGAGAGAGAGAAAGGTTAGGTTTGGTTAGGTTAGGTTCGGTTAGGTTAGGTTAGCTTTCGTTAGGTGAGGTTAGGTTAGGTAGGTTAGGTTAGGTGAGAGAGAGGTTGAGAGAGAAAGAGACAGAGAGAGATAGGTTAGGTTAAGTTAAGTTAGATTAGGTGTGGTTAGGTTAGGTTTGGTTAGGTTAGGTTAGGTTAGGTTCGGTTAGGTTAGGTTAGCTTTCGTTAGGTGAGGTTAGGTTAGGTAGGTTAGGTTAGGTGAGAGAAAGAGAGAGAGAGAGAGAGAGGTTGAGAGAGAAAGAGACAGAGAGAGATAGGTTAGGTTAAGTTAAGTTAGATTAGGTGTGGTTAGGTTAGGTTTAGTTAGGTTAGGTTAGCTTTCGTTAGGTTAGGTTAGGTAGGCTAGGTTAGGTTAGGTTAGGTGAGAGAGAGATAGAGACAGAGAGAGATAACAAAATTCCGATATTTACCATTCGTCCATTTTTGGCAAAGTCAAAATTTGACATCGGTGAAATGTCCGATTTTTCTCAACACTTAACAAAATTCCGATAATATTTACCATTCGTCCATCTTTTGCAAAGTCCAAATTTGACATCGGTAAAATGTCCGAATTTTCTCAACACCTAACAAAATTCCGATAATATTTACCATACGTCCATTTTTTGCAAAGTCCAAATTTGACATCGGTAAAATGTCCGAATTTTCTCAACACCTAACAAAATTCCGATAATATTTACCATTAATTCCATTTTTGGCAAAGTCCAAATTTGACATCGGTAAAATGTCCGGATTTTCTCAACACCTAACAAAATTCCGATAATATTTACCATTCGTCCTTTTTTTGCAAAGTCCAAATTTGACATCGGTAAAAAGTCCGAATTTTCTCAACACCTAACAAAATTCCGATAATATTTACCATTAGTTCCAATTTTGGCAAAGTCCAAATTTGACATCGGTAAAATGTCCGATTTTTCTCAACACCTAACAAAATTCCGATAATATTTACCATTCGTACTTTTTTGGCAAAGTCCAAATTTGACATCGGTAAAATGTCCAATTTTTCTCAACACCTAACAAAATTTCGATAATATTTACCATTTGTCCAATTTTTCCAAAGTCCAAATTTGACATCGGTTAAATGTCCGATTTTTCTCAACACCTAACAAAATTCCGATAATATTTACCATTCGTCCATTTTTTCCAAAATCCAAATTTGACATTCGTGAAATGTCCGATAATTCTCAACACCTAACAAAATTCCGATATTTGCCATTCGTCCATTTTTGGCAAAGTCCAAATTTGACATTGGTAAAATGTTAGAAAGGGACAGGTAGAGAGAGAGATAAAGGGAGAGGCAGAGATAGAGAGAGAAAGGGAGAGACTGAGAGAGAGAGAGAGAAAGGAACAAGTATGGAGAGCGAGAGATAGAGAGACAGACAGAAAAGGAGAGGCAGAGAGAGAAAGAGAAAAAGGAAGAGGTATAGAGAGAGAGGGAGACAAAGAGAAAGGGAGAGGCACATAGAGAAAAAGGTGGAGAGAGAGATAAAGGGAGAGGCATAGAGAGAGAGAAAAGGAGAGGTAGAGAGAGAGAGAGAAAAGGACAGGTGGAGAGAGAGAAAGGGAGAGGCAGGGAGAAAAATATGAAGAGGTAGACAGAGAGAGAAAAGGATAGGTAGAGAGAGAGAGAGAAAGGGAGAGGCAGAGAGAGATATGGAGAGGGAGACAAAGAGAGAGAGAGAAAGGTTAGGTTGGTTAGGTTAGGTTCGGTTAGGTTAGGTTCGGTTAGGTTAGGTTAGCTTTCGTTAGGTGAGGTTAGGTTAGGTAGGTTAGGTTAGGTGAGAGAGAGGTTGAGAGAGAAAGAGACAGAGAGAGATAGGTTAGGTTAAGTTAAGTTAGATTAGGTGTGGTTAGGTTAGGTTTGGTTAGGTTAGGTTAGGTTAGGTTCGGTTAGGTTAGGTTAGCTTTCGTTAGGTGAGGTTAGGTTAGGTAGGTTAGGTTAGGTGAGAGAAAGAGAGAGAGAGAGAGAGAGAGGTTGAGAGAGAAAGAGACAGAGAGAGATAGGTTAGGTTAAGTTAAGTTAGATTAGGTGTGGTTAGGTTAGGTTTAGTTAGGTTAGGTTAGCTTTCGTTAGGTTAGGTTAGGTAGGCTAGGTTAGGTTAGGTTAGGTGAGAGAGAGATAGAGACAGAGAGAGATAACAAAATTCCGATATTTACCATTCGTCCATTTTTGGCAAAGTCAAAATTTGACATCGGTGAAATGTCCGATTTTTCTCAACACTTAACAAAATTCCGATAATATTTACCATTCGTCCATCTTTTGCAAAGTCCAAATTTGACATCGGTAAAATGTCCGAATTTTCTCAACACCTAACAAAATTCCGATAATATTTACCATACGTCCATTTTTTGCAAAGTCCAAATTTGACATCGGTAAAATGTCCGAATTTTCTCAACACCTAACAAAATTCCGATAATATTTACCATTAATTCCATTTTTGGCAAAGTCCAAATTTGACATCGGTAAAATGTCCGAATTTTCTCAACACCTAACAAAATTCCGATAATATTTACCATTCGTCCTTTTTTTGCAAAGTCCAAATTTGACATCGGTAAAAAGTCCGAATTTTCTCAACACCTAACAAAATTCCGATAATATTTACCATTAGTTCCAATTTTGGCAAAGTCCAAATTTGACATCGGTAAAATGTCCGATTTTTCTCAACACCTAACAAAATTCCGATAATACTTACCATTCGTACTTTTTTGGCAAAGTCCAAATTTGACATCGGTAAAATGTCCAATTTTTCTCAACACCTAACAAAATTTCGATAATATTTACCATTTGTCCAATTTTTCCAAAGTCCAAATTTGACATCGGTTAAATGTCCGATTTTTCTCAACACCTAACAAAATTTCGATAATATTTACCATTTGTCCAATTTTTCCAAAATCCAAATTTGACATTGGTGAAATGTCCGATAATTCTCAACACCTAACAAAATTCCGATATTTGCCATTCGTCCATTTTTGGCAAAGTCCAAATTTGACATTGGTAAAATGTTAGAAAGGGACAGGTAGAGAGAGAGATAAAGGGAGAGGCAGAGATAGAGAGAGAAAGGGAGAGACTGAGAGAGAGAGAGAAAGGAACAAGTATGGAGAGCGAGAGATAGAGAGACAGACAGAAAAGGAGAGGCAGAGAGAGAAAGAGAAAAAGGAAGAGGTATAGAGAGAGAGGGAGACAAAGAGAAAGGGAGAGGCACATAGAGAAAAAGGTGGAGAGAGAGATAAAGGGAGAGGCATAGAGAGAGAGAAAAGGAGAGGTAGAGAGAGAGAGAGAAAAGGACAGGTGGAGAGAGAGAAAGGGAGAGGCAGGGAGAAAAATATGAAGAGGTAGACAGAGAGAGAAAAGGATAGGTAGAGAGAGAGAGAGAAAGGGAGAGGCAGAGAGAGATATGGAGAGGGAGACAAAGAGAGAGAGAGAAAGGTTAGGTTTGGTTAGGTTAGGTTCGGTTAGGTTAGGTTAGCTTTCGTTAGGTGAGGTTAGGTTAGGTAGGTTAGGTTAGGTGAGAGAGAGGTTGAGAGAGAAAGAGACAGAGAGAGATAGGTTAGGTTAAGTTAAGTTAGATTAGGTGTGGTTAGGTTAGGTTTGGTTAGGTTAGGTTAGGTTAGGTTCGGTTAGGTTAGGTTAGCTTTCGTTAGGTGAGGTTAGGTTAGGTAGGTTAGGTTAGGTGAGAGAAAGAGAGAGAGAGAAAGAGACAGAGAGAGATAGGTTAGGTTAAGTTAAGTTAGATTAGGTGTGGTTAGGTTAGGTTTAGTTAGGTTAGGTTAGCCTTTCGTTAGGTTAGGTTAGGTAGGCTAGGTTAGGTTAGGTTAGGTGAGAGAGAGATAGAGACAGAGAGAGATAACAAAATTCCGATATTTACCATTCGTCCATTTTTGGCAAAGTCAAAATTTGACATCGGTGAAATGTCCGATTTTTCTCAACACTTAACAAAATTCCGATAATATTTACCATTCGTCCTTTTTTTGCAAAGTCCAAATTTGACATCGGTAAAATGTCCGAATTTTCTCAACACCTAACAAAATTCCGATAATATTTACCATTAGTTCCAATTTTGGCAAAGTCCAAATTTGACATCGGTAAAATGTCCGAATTTTCTCAACACCTAACAAAATTCCGATAATATTTACCGTTCGTACTTTTTTGGCAAAGTCCAAATTTGACATCGGTTAAATGTCCGATTTTTCTCAACACCTAACAAAATTTCGATAATATTTACCATACGTCCTTTTTTGGCAAAGTCCAAATTTGACATCGGTGAAATGTCCGATTTTTCTCAACACTTAACAAAATTCCGATAATATTTACCATTCGTCCATCTTTTGCAAAGTCCAATTTTGACATCGGTAAAATGTCAGATTTTTCTCAACACCTAACAAAATTCCGATAATTACCATTCGTCCTTTTTTTGCAAAGTCCAAATTTGACATCGGTAAAATGTCCGAATTTTCTCAACACCTAAAAAAATTCCGATAATATCTACCATTAATTCCATTTTTGGCAAAGTCCAAATTTGACATCGGTAAAATGTCCGAATTTTCTCAACACCTAACAAAATTCCGATAATATTTACCATTAATTCCATTTTAGGCAAAGTCCAAATTTGACATCGGTAAAATGTCCGATTTTTCTCAACACCTAACAAAATTCCGATAATATTTACCATTAGTTCCATTTTTGGCAAAGTCCAAATTTGACATCGGTAAAATGTCCGATTTTTCTCAACACCTAACAAATTCCGATAATATTTACCATTCGTCCTTTTTTTGCAAAGTCCAAATTTGACATCGGTTAAATGTCCGATTTTTCTCAACACCTAACAAAATTTCGATAATATTTACCATTCGTCCTTTTTTTGCAAAGTCCAAATTTGACATCGGTAAAATGTCCGAATTTTCTCAACACCTAACAAAATTCCGATAATATTTACCATTAGTTCCATTTTTGGCAAAGTCCAAATTTGACATCGGTAAAATGTCCGATTTTTCTCAACACCTAACAAAATTCCGATATTTACCATTCGTCCTTTTTTGCAAAGTCCAAATTTGACATCGGTTAAATGTCCGATTTTTCTCAACACCTAACAAAATTCCGATAATATTTACCATTCGTCCATTTTTTCCAAAGTACAAATTTGACATTGGTAAAATGTCCGATAATTCTCAACACCTAACAAAATTCCGATATTTGCCATTCGTCCATTTTTGGCAAAGTCCAAATTTGACATTGGTAAAATGTTAGAAAGGGACAGGTAGAGAGAGAGATAAAGGGAGAGGCAGAGATAGAGAGAGAAAGGGAGAGGCTGAGAGAGAGAGAGAAAGAAACAAGCATGGAGAGAGACAGACAGAGAAAAGGAGAGGCAGAGAGAGAAAGAGAAAAAGGAAGAGGTATAGAGAGAGAGAGAGAGACAAAGAGAAAGGGAGAGGCACATAGAGAAAAAGGTGGAGAGAGAGAAAAGGGGGAGAGACATAGAGAGAGAGAAAAGGAGAGGTAGAGAGAGAGAGAAAAAAGGACAGGTGGAGAGAGAGAGAAAGGGAGAGGCAGGGAGAAAAATATGAAGAGTAGACAGAGAGAGAGAAGGATAGTTTGAGAGAGAGAAGAAAGGGAGAGGCAGAGAGAGAGAGATATGGAGAGGTAGACAAAGAGAGAGAGAGAGTAAAGGTTAGGTTAGGTTTGGTTTGGTTTTGGTTAGGTTAGTTATTAGGTTAGGTTTGGTTAGGTTCGGTTAGGTTAGGTTAGGTTAGGTTAGCTTTCGTTAGGTGAGGTTAGGTTAGGTAGGTTAGGTTAGGTGAAAGAAAGATAGAGAGAGAGAGGTTGAGAGAGAAAGAGACAGAGAGAGATAGGTTAGGTTAAGTTAAGTTAGATTAGGTGTGGTTAGGTTAGGTT
>NW_025918552.1:0-9952 GCF_019202785.1 Penaeus chinensis
GGGCTTTTATTTTTTCATAGTAACATTGCATCTAAATATATATATCTATTTTATACCAGTGACTGATTACCATCATTGATTTACGCGTTCTGATCATTGTTTGTGTTATCTGGGTAATTCGCACTATTAATTACAGTTAATTAAGCTGTATTTATGCGGTTGTGGGCTGTGTGCGGGCCATTTTTGGTATGCATGAATGGTGGTGTTTACGTTTTGTGTTGATAAAAGCACGCCGAGCTCTGTTTTTCATTTTTTATGCATTTTTAAGGGGAGGGGAGCTATGTGATGACCTGCTCTCTCTCCGTTTGTTTGCCTCTGTTTGTCTGTTTGTCTCTTTCTCCCTCTCTCTCTTGCTCTTTCTTTTCCGCTTGCTCTTTCTCTTCTCTTTCTCTTTCTCTTTCTCTTTCTCTTTCTCTTTCTTTTCTCTTCTCCCTTCTCAATCTCTCTCTCTCTCTCTCTCTCTCTCTCTCTCTCTCTCTCTCTCTCTCTCTCTCTCTCTCTCTCTCTCTCTCTCTCTCTCCCTCTCTCTTCTCCCTCCCTCTCCCTCTCCCTCTCCCCCTTCCTCCCCCTCCCCGTCCCTCCTCCCTTTCCAATTCCCACTCTTCCCCTCCTCTCCTCTCCACTCCTCTCTTCTCCTCTCCCCTTCCCTCCCCTCCCCTCCCCTCCCCTCCTCTCCCCTCCTCTCCTCCTCTCCTCTCCTCTCCTCTCCTCTCCTCTCCTCTCTTCTCCTCTCCCTTCCCCTCTCCCTTCCCCTCCCCTCTCTTCATATCCAATCACTTACACACATGAGGCGTATGTTTAAACCTCCCTTTTGCCTAAACTTACATTTTACACCGACACACACACAGCATTTCCCAAGTGTACGTTCGTGCGTTCAAGTAAGTGCGCTTGTGTGTTAACCTAACGACATTGATTGATCACGCGAGACCGGCCGTTCGTTATTATATAAGACCATTAGATCCCCTTTTGATACAGAGGAAGGCTGGTGGCTTCGCTGCAATTATTTGTTAATGAACGCCATCGCTTACGTGTGAGTTCAGGTGTGTCGGTGAGAGGGAGAGGGAGAGGGGGGGAGGCAGAGGGAGAAGGGGAGGGAGAGAGGGAGAAGGGGGAGGGGGAGAGATGAAGGGGGAGGGGAGAGATAAGAGGGAAGAGGGAGAAAGGGGAGAGGGATGAGGAAAAGGAAGAGGGAGAGGGAAAAAGCAGGAGGAAAAGAGAGGTAACGATAATATGGATTAGTTTATAGGTGTATGAGAGAGAAAGAGAAAGAGAAAGGTAAGGAGAGAAAGAGAGAGTTAGACACAGACAGACATACAGACACAGAACTCTACAAACTCTGCGAACCGATAAATCTCACTCGATAGGAAGTTAGACATAACGAGTTGCATAAAAAGCAAACAAACATAAATCGTGCGGCCAGTGAGAAAGAAAACTTCACCATTGAATGCGCACGTTTCCCAAAACAAGGTCGCATCGAGAAGCGTTCTCCACGAGCGACCCCCAAAAAACGCAACATCGTCAACTCTCCTTTAAAACTAAAAAAAAAAAAGAAAAAAAAAAAGAGAGAGAGAGAGACAGTCACGGCTTGGGTTAACGGACAAGATAATCAGATCAATAGCCCCCGTAAATTCATCAGGATTGAAACCCTGATACAGCGGCGTGTCCCGAAGGAGGAGTACTCGCTTTGCTATAAAATCGGAAACGGCTCCAGCGTCTGAGGCCTCCGAGGCTGCCCTGGCTAGTTGCGACGTGATCCGCTGCAACAAGAGTGGCGCTGCGAGGCCATTCGTTTCTTGGGGAGGGGTGGAGGGTGGGGGGGAAGGGGGTGTAGGCGTCGACTTGAATCTTTTCGCAATGCCTGGACCTTTTTTTTCCTTTTTTCTTCTTTTTCTTCTTCCTTTTCTTTTTTCTTCTGTTTTTTTTTCTTCGTCTTTATCTGTTCTCGTCGTCGGGTTTCTTTTTTTTTCTCTCTCATTGTTATTGTTCTTCTTATTGTTGATGTTATTGCTTTCCTCCTCCTCCTCCTCCTCCTCATCATCATCATCATCATCATCATCATCATCATCATCATCATCATCATCATCATCATCATCATCATCATCATCATCATCATCATCCCTCCTCCTCTTCCTCCTCCCTCCTCTTCTTCCTTTTCTCCCCCCTCTCCTCCCTCTCTCCTCCCTCTCTCCTCCCTCTCTCCTCCATTCATCTCCTTCCCGCAATGAAACGAGCAAGACAACCGCCTCGGATTTAGCGAACAGAGTGTCATAAGACGCCCTCCTTCCTGAGCAGCGTTCCCTGTCACTCCCTCGAGCAGGTGTTCCTCGAGACCGCGCCTGACTGGCTGTTTGTCTCCGTCTTACTCTCTCTTTCTCCTCTTTTCCTGTTTCTTTGTCTTTGTCTTTCTCTCTCTCTCTCTCTCTCTCTCGCTCGCTCGCTCTCTCTCTCTCTCTCTCTCTCTTCTCTCTCTCCTCTCTCCTCTCCCTCCTCTCTCCTCCTTCTCTCTCCCTCTCCCTCTCCCTCCCTCCCTCCTCTTCCCCTCCCTCTCCCCCCTCCCTCCCTCCCTCCCTCTCCCCCCTCCCTCCCCCCTCCCTCCCTCCCTCCCTCCTTCCCCCCCCTCCCTCCATCCCTTCCTCCTTCCCCCCCTCCTCCCTCCCTCCCCCTCCCTCCCCCCCTCCCTCCCTCCCTCCCTCCCTCCCTCCCTCCCTCCTTCCTTCTCCCTCCCTCCGACCCAAACGGATGTTAAAAGGCCGCCATCATTCGTCTCTGACCATTAGCTATTCCTTTGGCCTTGTGACGAGTAGTTGGACCGGCGCTTTAACCTCCTCGCCCACTCGCTCGCATGCTCACTCACTCGTTCACTCGTTTACTCGCTCCCTCATTTACTCACTCGTTCACTCACTCACTCATTCGCTGGCCCACTCGCTCACCCGAGAGTAAGAGTAAGTGTGAAAGTGAGAGTAAGTAAGAGTGAGAGAGAGTGATAAAAAAAAGAGAATAAAAAGAGGGAGAATAAGAGAAGAGGGTAGACGAGAAGAGAGAGAGAAAAGAAAAGAAAAGAAAAAGGAAAACAAAACAAAATATAACAAAGCGACATAAAATAGACGAAAAAACGAAAACTAGGATAAAAATAAAGTAAAGAAATGAAAAAATCAAGGTAATGCGACGAGAAGAGAAAATCAAATGGACAAATGAAGATACCGAAGCGACACGCGCCGCGCCTCGCCCGCGCGCGCTTTTTGAAATTGGTTTCTCTCTCTCTCTTTCTCTTTCCCTTCCTCTCTCCCTCTCCCTCCTCCTCTCATTCTCTCCCTCCCTCACCCTCCCTGCCTCTCTCTCCTGCCCTCTTCCTCTCCCTCCCTGCCTCTCTCCCTCCCCCTCCCTCCTCTCACTCGTCGATCCATCGTTGCTCTGCCATAATTAGGTGGGTTTTCCTTCCCTCCGTTTTCTTCTTGTATTAAAAAAAAAGAAAAAATGGGAAAAAGACTTGCCATTATTGCTGTCAGTGTCTAAAAATACATCAGGGTTATTTCTGGATATTATTATTATTTTTTTTATTCTGGTCTTTAAGCTCTGTCTTCATTTTTTTTTTTAGATTTTTATTTATTAAGATATCTTTCTCTGCGTGATTTTTCTTATTTTATGTATTTGAAGAAGTTCTTTATTATTATCACCATCCTCACCATTACTTGTCTGTTTATTTATTTATTTACTTCCTCATTTTCTTCTTTTTCTTCTAGTTCTTCTTTTTCTTTTTCCTCCTCTTCTTCAAAAAACACAAATCCGAACGGTTAAGAATCCTGATAGCTCTCTCTCTCTCCCTCCTTCTCCCCCTCCCCCTCCCTCCCTCCCTTCCTCTCCCCCTCCCTCCCCCCTTCCTCTCCCCCTCCCTCCCTCCCTCCCTTCTTCTCCCCCTCCCTCCCTCCTCTCTCCCCTCTCCCCCCTTCCTCTCCCCCTCCCTCCCTCCCTCCCCTCCCTGAGCGACTGGCTGGCGGCCGGGAACGTGGAACGGCGCGGCAGGTGTTCCTCAGGTGTTCCCCTGTTCCCTCGTCATCCGGGAATGCTGGCGGGGATGCCGGAATTCCTCTTCGTCGATGAGGGGTGGGGGGGGGGGATGGGCGAGGAAAGGGCGGGGGAGTGGGTGGGGAAGGGGGAAATGTGTGGGTGGGGAAGGGGTGAGGAAAGAGTGGGCGGGGATTGGGCGAGGAAAAGGGGCTTTGGGTTGGGGTAAGAGTGGGCGGGGGAATGCTTGGGTAGGTGGGTTGATAGACGCAAAATCGCACTATACAAACACACAAAGAAAAAAAAAAAAAACTTTTTTTTCCTTTGATCCACATCCATATTTCAAAGCATTCAAAATATTCTCTCAGAAAATTCTTCAAATATTCTTGTACATTATCCGCCCCCCCCCTCCCCCTATAATCCCCCCCCGCAAACCTTTTTCATCTCTCCGCCTCTTATCACCCCCCCCCTTCATCTTCCCCCACAAATACCATTTTCCTTAATCCCCCCCCCCCCCCTTCTACCACTTCCTTCCTCCTCCCCCTCACTTATACCATTTCAAACTTCCTGTGTGCAATGTTGCAACGAGGAAAACCTTTTGCAACTTGCACCTCTCCCTGCGTAAACTTCCCATTGCACACGCACCAAGTATTTCCCATCGCCTCCCGGTCTATTTCCAGAAAGGAATTAAAATCCATTTACAAATAGCATCACTCACTCACTCGTCGGTTCCGCGGAATCGAATCCACCTGGAAGGAGAATTGGCCGATTGTCTTTTTTTTTTTCTTTTTTTTTTTCTTTTTCCTAAAGGGATACAAAGTAAGAAGGGAATGCACTTAACACGCGAAATAAATACACAAACTCAAGAGAGATAAGAAGAATAGAAAAGGACGAAAACGGAAGGAAAAAAAACAAAACACGATAACAAGAAGAGGGCAAGACCCCCCCCCCCCCCTTCAGCCGACCGATAACAAATAGTTAAAAGGGAGTTGGAGTTGAGATTAATTTACGTTCTCCTCGTGTACGACGGTGGACGCGGCCGAAACGTGGGGGGAAGAGAGAGAGAAGGAGATAAAGGAGAAGGAGAGGGAAAGGGAAAGGAAGAGGGAAAGGAAGAGGGAGACGGAGAGGGAGAGGGAGAGGGAGAGGGAGAGGGAGAGGGAAAGGGAGAGGGAGAGGGAGAGGGAGAAGGAAGAGTGAGAAGGAAGAGAAGAGAAGAAAAGGGATGGGAAAGGGGAAGGTGGAGGAATAGAAAGGAAGAGGGAGAAGGAAATGGAGAGGGAGAGGGAGAGGGAGAAGGAAGAAAAGAAAAGGGATGGGAAAGGGGGAGGTGGAGGCATAGAAAGGAAGAGGGAGAAGGAAATGGAGAGGGAGAGGGAAGGGGAGAGGGAGGGAGCGAGGGAAGAGATTAGGGAGAATTAGAGAGAGAGAGACAGGAAAATCAAGCATTTCATATCTGTTATTTCCCTTTTTGGACAAAATCTTGTTTTGATTGACCCACTAATGTACATTCTAGTATTTGTTTACGTCAGCGGGAAAACGACTCCCCAAGCGGTGGGGGGGAGGAGGGAGGCGCTTATAAAGGTGGGGAGGGGGTGGGGGAGGGGATTTTGGAAGGGGGGATGGGATAGGTGGAGGAAGGGGGGAGGAGGGGGAAGGGGGAAGAGGGGGAAAGGGGTAGGAAGGCATAGCGAGGCCTGAAGAGAAAAGGGAGAGGGTAAGGGAAAAGAGAAGAGAAGGGAAGGAAAAGATAGGAAAAGTGAAAGAAAATGAGAAAATGAAGTAGAGCGAAGGAGGGAAGGGGAAGGAGGAGGCGAAGGAGGGTAGGGGAAGGAGGAGGTGATGGGGAGAGGGGAAGGGAGGGAGGGAGGGCCCTGTTTCTCCCCTCGTGATGGAAATGCCCGTGTGAGTTTCGAAATAACGGCGGCGGCGGCGGCGGCGGCCGAGCGCGTGGCGTTTGCGTCAATGGGAAAGGGTTGAAATTTACTATTACGTCCGTTATCTCCGTTACTATTATTAACTCAGTAGATTACGAATATTTTTCTATTTATTTTTTTAGCGTTTGTTATCATTTTTTTCAACGATTGGTATTACTATTGTTATCATCGCCATCAGTATTAGACTACGCGTGACGTCATCACCCACAACCCTCCACCCCCGTGCCTAAAAATATTTCCATCGCATTTACTTTTTTGCTGCTTAAATTTTTTTTCTTCTTTTTTTTTCAAGCCTTTCTTTCTCCATCTCTCCCCAAAGCCCTGACACACACAAAAAAAAGAAATCTGGGAAATCTGATCCCTGTCTCTTTCCTTTTTTTTTCTCATTCAGATTTATCATCGATGTTATTAATTCTCCGCCACGCCGTCGGTTTTAGGCACGTGACCCGAGTGTTTATTCATCGGCCGGCCCTCGGATGCGCATCCGGGGGAGGGGGGGGGGGGCGCCGGGCTGTGGGATTGTTATTGTCGTTGTTGTTAGAATAGTAATAGTAATAATAATGATAATGATAATAATAATGGTAATGATAATGATAATGATAATAATTATAGTAATAATAATGATATTGATGATGATAATAATAATAATAATTATTATTATTATTATTATTATTATTATTATTATTATTATTGTAAGGGAGTTGGGGAGGAAGGTGGAGGTGGAAGAGGAGAAAGAAGACGGGGAGGGGAAGGGGGAGGGGAAGAGGAGGAGGAGGAAGGGGAGGTAGAGGTGTGGGGGAGAAGAAATAAAATAAATAAAAAGAAACAGGAAAAGAAGGAGGAGGAGGAAGAGCAGACGGAGAGGACCGAGGAAAAAGAGTGAAAGAAAGGAGGAGGGAAGATGGGAAGGAAGCGACCTGGGTCCGAATGTAACAGGGATAGTGGGGGAGGGAGAGGGGGAGTAGGAGGAGGGGGAGTAGGAGGAGGGGGGGAGGAGAAGGAGGGGAGGATAGGCCCGGAGATCAGAGTGGCAGAGGGAGGGGGGAGGAAGGGGAATAGGGGGAGTAGGGGGGGTAAGGGGAGCTCGGAGTGGCAGCGTCGGGGGAGGAGTGGTTGTGGGGGGGGAGGGGGGAGGGGAGTGTGACATACCGGATGATGGCGTCCGCGTCGTCATGATATATTGGATTTCCTGTCGGGGAGGGCCGCGGCGAGGGGCGGCGGGGGAGCGACGCCTTGAAACTCCCTCGGCTCGGATATTGAGCGGGGGAGAGGAGGGGGGGGGGGGAGGGACAGACAGACAGACAGACAGACAGACAGACAGACAGACAGACAGACAGACAGACAGACAGAGAGAGACAGAGATTGAAAAAAAAACGAAAGAAAGAAATTAAGAAATACAGGAAAAAAAACAACCCTGCCCAGAATCAGAGAGCGCGCGAGCATCCAAACGCTTCAGACACTTTAAATATTCGCGCAGTTGATCATCTTAATTATCCCCCCCTCCCCCCGCCTAAAATTATCCTAAAATTATCCTCCCGCCCAAAAGGACTTCCCCCCCTCCGCCCGCCCCTGCCCCCCCCCCCCCCCCGCCCCCCATCCGCCTAAAATTATCCTTAAATTATCCTCCCGCCTAAAATTACTTCCCCCCTCCCCCCGCCTAAAATTATCCTAAAATATTATCCTCCCGCCTAAAATTACTTCCCCCCTCCCCCCGCCTAAAATTATCCTAAAATATTATCCTCCCGCCTAAAATTACTTCCCCCCTCCCCCTCCCCTCCCCCCGTCCCACCGCCCCCGCCCCCCCCCCCCCCCTTGCCACATGAAAGGGAGAGCGGGCGATGTCACGCGGCGGCGACCCCTTGGCGTTCGCGGTCGTGTTGCAACGAACCGCGCGCGAGTCTCTTGACCCAATCGTAGCAACAGATGGTCTGGAAATGGAAAATAGCCGAGAAGGATTAGATTTCGTGAAAGATAAGGAATTAGGGGAATCATAGTGATAATAAACTAATGGGAAGAGAGAGAAATAAGAAAAGAAAAATAAGGAAAATATCGGGGACGGAATGAATTTTACGAAAGATAAAGAATTAAAAGATGGTGAGAATAAGCTAATAGAAAGAAAAAAAGAAAAAAAATGGACAATACATAGACTATAGATAGGAGAGAAAAAATAGTAACCTCATAAAAAGAAAAAAGAAGAGAAAAAATAATAAGCTCATAAAAAGAAAAAAGAAGAAGCGAAAACATAGGGGAAAGAAAAAACTTTTCGAAAGCTATATACAAAAATAGCAATAAATAAATAATCTACTAAAAAGAAACAACAAAAAGAAGAAGAAAAAAAACGCAATATATTTCCAAAAAAATAAAAAATGAAATAATAATGAATACTAATAATAAAAAAGGCGCATTCTTTGCCTCTAGAAATGATTAAAGGCACGCTGTTCATGACTCACCTTCGCTGACCTTTGGACAAAACCGCGAAAAAGCGACCGCCTGAGCAGAGCGACCTACTTGGCCAGCAGACCGCTCGAGGGGGGGGGGGGGGCGATGGGGCACTCTCAGGGCACTGTCATTAGTCATAGGCCTTCGTTGGATTAATACTGTGTGTGTTCGACATTGCCTTGGTGGTTTCATCTTCTGGGTTTCACCTTTTAAAATATTGTTATTGTTAGTGTTATTATTATTATTATTATTATTATTATTATTATTATTATTATTATTATTATTACTATTATTACATTGATGATGATAATAATGATAATAATAATGATATGATAATGATAATGATAATAATAATAATATTAGTAATTATTATTATTATTATTATTATTATTATTATTACCATTTTGAGAGGTGATAATGAACATCGTACAGGGCTTACTTTAATTGCAAATGCTATTAAATGCCAACACCATTGTTCTTCACACTAACATAATTATCGCCAAAAAATAGCTTCCTTCGTCACAGCTCTTGCACCTGTGAACCAAAATTCCTGTTATCACTGTGTCACAACCTTTCAAATTGCCTTTGTTTTTCTCTCTTCATTTCGATCACAATCTAATGCTCTTATTTCTGTCTCTTGCAGGATGAGAATTTGAAATCCTACAGGAGTGCCGTCCTATAGAAAGGTATGTTGTTGTTGTTGTTGTTGTTGTTGTTGTTGTTGTTGTTGTAATGGTAGTAGGTTATCGTAGTAACAATAATGATAGGAGGAGTAGTTGTAATCGTAGTAGTAGTAGTTAATAGTAGTTAGTAGTAATAGTAGTAGTAGTAGTTGAAAGTAGTCAGTAGTAACAGAAGTGGTAGTTACTAGTAGTTAGTAGTAGTAGTGATAGTAGTAGCAGTAGGAGGAGGAGGAGTCGTATTAATGGTATATTAATGGTATCTGTAGTAAAGTTACAAATATCCATAGTAATAGTAGTAGTAGAAGTATAATTTACGCGTTTGTTTTAGGTCCAGTTTGCATTTTGAATTCTGGCTGAATTGTTAATGGCGCGCGTTTATTTAAGCCATGTTACTCATTTCGTTGTTCACTTGCTGGAATTGTTGCACAGAAAAAATAGGATAGTGTTTATTTCGTCTCTCGGAATTTTATTTTAACTTCCTTTAATACTTGTGTGATTTGTTTGTGCATTTAGTGCATTATATGTGTGTGTGTCTGTCTGTTTCTCCGTCTCTCTCTCTCTCTCTCTCTCTCTCTCTCTCTCTCTCTCTCTCTCTCTCTCTCTCTCTCTCTCTCTCTCTCTCTCTCTCTCTCTCTCTAACACACACACACACACACACACACACACACACACACACACACACACACACACACACACACACACACACACACACACACACACACACACGCACCGAATGCAACGCGACGGAATGCAAGAGAAACTCGGTTTAGTGTGCTCACACACACACACACGCAAACATACTTACAGAAACACTCAAATAGACGACATCCAGAATTAACTCAGAAAGTGACATATTTACACATGCAGTGTGATAACAGGCGGTGATTCAAC
>NW_025918553.1:2500-5000 GCF_019202785.1 Penaeus chinensis
AAAGCAACAACTATAACAACAACAAGTCAACAACAACAACAACAACAGTATCAGAGTTTAAATACTATTTTTCTCCTTCGATATTTCAAAGAATCGTCTACTTGACTATTCAGAAAACAAAACTTTTGCTCTTTGAAATTGACTTACTGATATTGGAAATCTGAGGAAAACTTCAGATTAAAAGTTATTTCATCACACATACTTTCCAACTGTTTCGTTGCTGTTATGTAAATTCGCTTATTATGCATGTCTAATGTTCGAATTATGATAGTGATGAGGATGATGATGATGATGATAATGATGATGATGATAATGATGATGATGATGATGATGATAAGGATGATGATAAGGATGATGATGATGATGATGATGATATTCATGATTGATAATGATAATGATATTGATATTAATAGTGATAATAATGATGATGATAATGATGATAATAATGATAATAATAATAATTATTATTATTACTATATCTTACCCCCCTCACTATCTCTCCCTCTCCCTCTCCCTCTCCCTTTCTCTCTCTCTCTCCCCCCGCCTCTCTCTCTACCTCCCCCCTCCCCCCTCTCTCTCTCCGGCTGACATCTACACGTAATTCCCTGCAGTTACCCTTATCCACTGACGGGGTTGTAGATGAGGGAAGCGGAGGGGGTGAGGGGAAAGGGACAAGAGATGAGGGGAAAGGGATTAGGGATTAGGGGAAAGGGATTCAGGGTGATGGGGAAGGGATTAGGGATAAGGGGCGAGGGGAAAGGGATTAGGGATTAGGGGAAAGGGATTAAGGGCAAGGGGAAAGTAATTAAGGATTAGGGATGAGGTGAAAGGGAGTAGGGATTAGTGGCGAGGGGAAAGGGATTGGGGGGGTGAGGGTAAGGGTATAGAGGGAGAGGGGATAGGGGGAAGTGGGTGAGAGAAAGGTGAGAGGGGTAAGGGATGAGAGTAGATTAGGGTGAGGGAGAGGGGAGGAATAGATGGGAGGAGGGGAAGGGCAGAGTGGCTAAAGGAAAGAATAGACAGAGTGAGAGGGACGAGAAAAGGGAGAGGGGATAGGTAAAGAGGATGAGAGTAAGAGCAATGTAGGGATGCGGGGATGGATACCTAGTGGGGGGAGGGGTGGGGGGAGGGAGTGATGGGACAAGTAGAGCGGATAATAACCTCCCCTCTTTCCGCTCCCCCTCCCCCCCTCCCCCCTCCTCTACCATAAACAAATCTTCGTGCCGATAATCCACTTTCTCTCACCAAGGGCTCTCTCCGCCCATAAACACGGCTGTAATCGAATTGCAGAGGGGTTATTCCATACCCAAAATTTCTACCGCCCCTCTCTTCCCCTCTCCTACCCCCACACTTCCTCCACTTCCCCTCTCCCCTCCCCCCCCCCCACTTCCTCCACTTCCCCCCTCCCCCCCCCCCCCACTTCCTCCACTTCCCCTCTCCCTCGCCTCTCCTATCGATGCCTCACCCTTCTCGATTTCCTGCTTTCTCTTCTCTCCCCTCTTCTATCCTCTTCTTTCCCCTTTCTTATTTGTCGTTCAGCGTGTTCTTTTATCATCATCTTCTTCATCATCGTCGTTGTCATCGTCATCGTCATTATTATGATTATCATTATTCTTATTATCGTCATTATTGTTATTGTTGCTGTTGTCATTTAATTATTGTTCTTATCTTTACTCCTGCCTTTATTGCCATTATAATTCCTCTCCGTTTATCAAAATCTATTTCCTCATCTCTTTAACCGGGCTTGAGATACCAATTTTAGCCTAGTGTTAAAATCGGTCTCAGTTGGACGCAGCCTAAAAGCAAATGCAAGACTAAGATAGAATACACACTTAGGTTTGCTTTCGTCACAAGATTATTGGGATCCGATTTAACGTTAAAACAAGACTTGAGTTTAAAGTAAGATTAAACGAACGGAAGTTGGATTGGAGGTGGAACTTCACTGTAATTAAAAGAGATTTAGTGGTCACGATGGTTGCAAGATGTTAAAAAGTGAATGTGAGTTTACGCCAACGCCGCTTCGACAAAAATATGAATTTAGAAATAAAGTTAAGGTCAAAGAAAATGAATTGGAATTTAGCTTTGTTGTATAACGTTAGAGCGGAGCTAAAATGAGAAGGATTTAGGCAATAAATATTGTCGGTAGGATTTCGTTCCCTGTGTTGTTGTTATTATTGTTGTTATGGATTTATTTATTTCTCTTCTACGTGGGTGCGCTTTTTCTAAGATGGAGAAGCTCGGAAACAAAACAAAAACAAAAAAATGGCATAGAAGGAAAATATCAACGTAGCTATTGGCTCGACCTCTCTCATTACAATCATTTGCAGCACTACATCTGGCTTAGGCGTGGCGTTATGGCGTGGACGCGAAAATGCTCGGTCGGTTATGGGTTTGCCTCGCTGATCTGATGCCTTGTGATGTGTGCGTGTATGCGAGGGCACACATAACACGCATACACGCACATATACGCACGCACGCACACACTCATACAAGCACGCAC
>NW_025918554.1:0-11233 GCF_019202785.1 Penaeus chinensis
AAAATACATACAACATGTAAGTTATACTTATATACTCACACACATAACATATCATATAAGGTATTAATATATATATATAGTATATATATATATTTTTTGAATAGTTTATATACACATACTTACACACATACACTTTTTTTTAATATAATACAATTCACCAACATACATATACACCAGAAAATAATATATATATATATATACATATAACAAAAAACGAATACTTAGTTTTATATAATTACATATCTGCAGGCAGTAAAACTTATTTGAATTATAATGTTATGAAATAATATAACCTTAGATTACAAATAAAATATATATATATACTACACCAAAACATAGAAAATATAAATGCAAGAAAGTACTAAAAAAGGAAATATATCTATTGAATAAGGATATTTATAATCTACAAACATATATATACACACATAAAGTATGCAATTTCATGATATGTAAGAAAATCTATCGTGAAATATATCTACGACATAAACACATACATTTAAAAGGAGAGATACACAGATACAAATATATACTACATAGAAACTATAAATTATATATATATATATAATTATGCGCCCGGGCGGGGTGTGTAGCGTCCCACTCGTTCTAGGGTGGCCGGGGTGTGGGGAGCGTCCCCTCATTCCCTTCTTACTGTCAACATTCTATTTCGCGCTTTTTTTTTTATCAAAAAACGTTTCTCCCTCCATTTCTAAAGGTGGGATTAGGTAGTTGTAAAACCGAGAGAAAAAACCCTACACAGGATAAGAGAAGGAGATATATAAATTGTACTAACATTATAAATATGTAAGCACTTAAAAAGTGTAAAAGCAGATAAAAGGTTAAAAGGTTAAACCTTAAAAAGTCTAAGTAGATAATATGTAACATGCATATGAAATATAAAATATATTAAATATACAAGTACAAACATTAAATACTCAATGATAAGATATATCCATATAAATATATAAAACTAGGAATAATAAAATATTAAATCTATGATGTAATAAATATGCCAAATATGAAAACATTTGACTACATTAATATATGAACACCAAATTATATAACATATAATTATATAGTATACAGTATATATACATAATATTAATTATACATAGGCATACATTAAAAACATAATGCTGATACATACATAATTATACACAACACATACATAGATACATTACACGACATACATACATACACATAAACACACAGGAATATGAACATAACAAAGATACACCAATACACATCATGCGAATACAGAAGTATACGTTATACAATTTATACCATACACACCAATATACAACCATCTAAACAAATACTCGTTGAAACTAAAAAACGGAAATATCAATCTGTTAAATATATAAAATATTTAAATACCCACATTGTAGGATATATAAGAGTGAGGGAAAGGGTTTGCATAAGAGATGCGCCCGGGGGGGTGTGTGTTGGTCCCCTCGTTCCGGCGGGTGACTCGTGGTTCGTCCCTCATTCCCTTTACTGTAACATTCTAACGTTGGGTTTAGGTAGATGTAAAACCAACAAAACATTATAATACAGATTAAAATAGAAACAGTAGATAGGTAGTAATCATGTACAAATAAATAAAATTGTAGGCGCATATATACACACAACATATATTAACGAACCCTGAATAGTATAAGCTATATATGATTATCATTGTATACACACATATACTACGCACATACTATACAACTATTATCTATATATATATATATACATTTTACACACACATACCATAGCAACAATACACACACATACATATTACACTTACATTACAATATAAAATACGCAGGAATATGACCATACAAATTATCACCCATAACATTTGAATAAGTATATACATAGGTGTAAATATGCCGAGTTATCTCACATACGTCAGATATACGTAAATCCATCAAAACATACCCGATACATATACAAAAGACTAAACATGTTATATACTAATACACACATATATTTCTTTATACATAAATTTATACGCTACACACGACACGCCAACAATATATTATGTATATACCTATACACTACACATTACATAGCGCCGGCTGGGTTTGGCACGTCCCCTCGTTATGTGCGGGGTGCTTTTTCGCAGTCCCCTCCGTTGCGCGTCTATTGTCAGACCTTCTGTGCTCTTTAGTAAACAACGGTTTCTTTAATTATGTGAGAATTAGTCCCCAGGGCAGAGTGGCAGAGGGGAAACTCTCTGATCTTACCAGTTTCTACTGCAATTGTCTTGTACCTCTTCTTGCTCACCATGTCTATCCTGGTTGGTGGTCCTACTAGTATGTTTTTGCTCATGGGCGTGTTCATATGGAATTTGCCTGCGCCCTATTCCCAGATTTGTTAATTGACTCTGCGTAACTGGCAGCTCTATTTTGAGATATAGATGGAAGATTATTTCTGGTTTAAAAAGTTCGCTTTCTCCTTCACTTGCAGGAGTGATGATTTTCGGGATTCTCTTCAAGCTTCACAGATTGCCCTGCTTTTTGAAAGGAATCTTCTTCAGGTATCGCCTCATTTTCCCTGAGGAAGAAATGAGATTAAACCCCATTTCTTTCAGGGCTCCTCTTAATTGATCAGGGGTTCGCTACAATTCTCTTTCACCCTGGATTCGCTTGGTGAGCAAGGGGAGACTTTTCTTAAGATTCTGGTTGGTGGCTTAGAGAATGAATATGAAATGTTATTGGTGCGTGTTCGAAGGTTTTATGGAACACTGTTGTCTGTCAATGGAAGCCGTCGCTCATATGTGTACATACACCATAGTATCTAGAAAAGGTAATCTGGTTTTGTCATATTCACCGCTAAAAATTTCAGATCTGCGGTGGAATCTGGTTAGAAGCTCTCGTGTTAGTATTCATGCGGTCTATCCTCTGTGCCCCGAAACAGACTCGCCAAAAATGTCGTCGATGACTATCTTATAGAAAAAACTTGGTTGTTTTTATTTTCTCTACTGTTGTTTTCCTCTTTTTTTCAATACTCACGTTGAACAAAATTTTCTGCTACTGCACAGGACATGAGCTCCAATCGTGTGCCTTTCATCTGTTGTAGTACTTACTATCTCAAATCTCAGTAGGGTCCCTGAAAGGATGTGTTTAATCCCTTTGTAAATTAGGTAAGGGGAGGGGCAGTTATGTTTGTTTAATTACCTTCAACCTTGCCTTGTATTATACCAAAGTTCGTTTCGTAAATAGTTCGCCACCAAAACCCATGCTGCTTCCTACCTGTCGGAATGAGGGTAAAAGGGACACAATGTTCGAGAAGAGGAGATGAGTAGGTTTCTCCCTCAGTTTCGGTGCTTCTTTAGTCTTCCCTAAAAAATGGGGTTGTGTCCTTCAGTCTTTTGGAAGAAGGTTCTAACAAGCGGGCGAGAGGAAGAGTAGTTTAAGTTAGTCATGTCTACTGGTCTCGTCGTAGGGCGCACCTAGTCCCACTGAGTACAGGGCTGCCTGGCCAAGTTCCCAAATCCTCATCTATTTTTTTGTGTGGAGTTTTTGGAGGAGGTGTACCATATGGGCGATAACTTGGGCTTAAGAATGGGGCAACAGGGCGTCTATTTGTGCTGCTGTAAATCTCTAAATCTTTTCTTGTTGGTGCGTCTAGTCATAGGTAGAATCTGGCTTACTAAAACTGTCTGCTTTTCTTTAGTGTCTCCACTTCTCTGCAACTCTTCCTGTGGGTCGGTGGGTTAGAGGTCTGTAGAGGGTATTTATGTCTTATGGGTGTGCCTGTCACATGGGCTCGCTATGAAGTTTTGTCTGTCGCTGAGAGAACTACCAAAGCATCGATCCTTATCTGCTTTTTTTTTTTAATATGGTTTTCGTCTGTTTTTCAGTTCTTCGGTAGAGCTTAATTAAGTCCCTTGTTAGGTTTGTGTCTTAATTTCCTCATGCGTTGGCTGTATGACTCGGGATATTCTTCTTTTAATTTATGTCTTTTAAACTGGCATTTTTCTAAGGGGGCCCAGTATATCTTTTCATTCCTGGGAGTTGGGGGGAAGATTTGTTTTGTTATCGTTCTTGTAGTGGCGGGAGGACAAAAACCTGGGGTTAGGGATGCTGCGATTCTTGAGTTCATCTCATTTCAAGATTCTCCAAAGAAGTGGTTAGATTCAATAAGTAAGGGCGGCTAGGGTGTATGGTGGGGGGCCAGAACGAATGGGAATCTGCCTTTACATAGGACTGATCTCTGTGGGCCTGGTGAGGGGGATCTCACGAATTCTAACTATCTCGATTTTCCTTCCCTGCTGCCGCGCATTTCTTCTCTTAGCCACCTCCTTTCCTCTTTACCCCTTGAACCGCCATTGGGGTTTGGCCTAGTCTTCTTATTCTCATCTGGTCCCTTATCCTCGGGGTATGGGTCTCTCCTTTTTGGGGCCCTCCCATAACTTGTTCCTGACCTTTCTTGTATTGGATCCTGACTCTACCACCCTGGCATCTGAGGGCTAGCTCTCTATCCTCATTGTTATCTGTCCTCGCTTCCGCCAAAATGATCTCTCTAGTATCTCATGTCTCGTACTGTTGTACTCCCTCTAGGGTTGCTGTCCAAAACTCTGGCCTTGTTTTCTGCTACTGTTCCCCTGTACGCAACGCCTGTTTTCCTCTTGGCGTATCCGTTTGGCGGCGAGCTTCGCGCTCTCAAGTTTTACTCTTGTGTGGCAGGAGGGGGTCGTTGCGCTGGTGGAGGCGCAATTTGGGGTAGGAGAGGGGGAGGTGGGTGTGAGATGGGCGGAGGGTGCAGGGGGGTGTAGGCGGACGCCGGGGCAGGGGGGCTGAGGGGGTTTAAAAAGGGCGAGGGGTGAGGGTGGAAAAGGGCGCCATGGGGGTGCGTGCTGGGTGTTTGGTGAGAGGTGTAGGGGAGAGTGTGGGGAGGCGGGGTGGGAAGGCGGGGGAGGAAGGTGGGTTGGTGGTGGGGAGGGGGTGGTAGGTGAGGTGGGGAGGTGGGGAAAAAACTATTCCTATTCTTGTTTTTACTTGATCTCTTAGACTAGGTCTCATGTTTTTTTCTGTGTAGACTATTTAATCGTTTTCCCTTGTTGCGCATGCTCTGAGTGCCTGCCATGTTATGTGGGTTCCTTTTTCAGCGTCTTTCTCTGAAAAGATGTTCTTTCTCTTTCTGAGGAGGGGGAGGTTTTATTTTTTCGAAAGAAAACTACTTTCCATTCGGTTAAGACTAGAATACTCTCGACTACTCTATCTAGTAAGAGGCAATGCGGGCAAAGGTCAGGCTGTATCCTTGGGGCTGGAGGTGGGTGTCGCTCTGTTGTCCCGGAGGCTCTAAAGGCAAAAAAAGGAGATCTTGAGACCAGGGAACTCATTTGAAATTAAAAGGTCTTTCCTTCTTGGTTGGGAGGCTGGGGGGGTTCTCTTGAGCGCATACTCCAAAAGGGGGGTGAGGTGGGTGGTACGCTCCCCTGTGGCCGTTGCCCTGAGGATGGTTATGGAATTTAGTTGTTCTCCTAGATTCCATCATCTTCTCTTGGACTGGGTTGGGGTCCCTCCCTGGGGGGTTTAGGATTCATTACAGGCTGGGTGTTGGGGTACCTCCTGGGGGTAGGTAATGGTTCTTCAAGAGACTGGGGTGGTGTGTACCTCCCTGGGGGTAAAGGTTCGTCGTTCTCATGAAAGGAGAGGAAAGGGGGCTATATCTCAATTTGGGCGGGGAGGGGAAAAAACCTCTCCTGGGTTTTGGGGGGTTTTACGCATGGGTAAGTTTCTGTGGGTATGGTCAGTAGGCGGATGTAGCGGGGCGGGGTCTTATTTGAGATACATATTCGGCATATTTTAGGCGGAGGTTTTTCAGGGTGTGGTAGTAGGCGTCGGGAGGGTATAGAGACATATGCTTATGGGGTTTTATCGGTTTCGACCTAGATTTAGGAATTTCTTCTCTTCCTTTGATAAACATAGGATGCTCTTGTTCCTTATGTACTGTAGCAAGGTGGTACTTCTTCTTCCAAAATAGTATATGAATCTTCTTTTGGGGGTTCTTTTCTTTCATGTTTCCCAGTTCCTGTTTTTTTTAACTTTGTTTTTAGTGTTTCTATTGTGTTCTGGGATATCTGTCCCGTGGTCTCTAGTTTTAAGTTGATATATTTCTAGCAGCCGCAGTTGAATAATGGCTGGCCATGAGATTTGTGCTGTACGTAGGCCTTGCCATTGTCTGCTGGCATCGCAAATTGTTCACTCGTTCAATCAACCATCTAGGGGGGAGGGCTTTTAGTGGGGCTGGGATGTCTGTTAATATTGTTTTACATCTCGCCTGGAGAGATTCTCTACTAGCCTTCACCTTGCACATAGGTCCAGGTACTGTAAACATATAGGACTAGCGTTTATATGAATCATAATTTGTCTAGTAGTATGGAATTCTGTTAAGTCCTCTATGTCTCTGTCTCTCCCTACTCTATGTGACTCCAAATTATGCACTTCATCTTTCAAAAGGAAGTCTTAGGGACTAGATTGTACGCCTATTCTAGTCTTTGTTTATGACGATGTGTTTCAAAGGAGAATGCTTTAATAGCTTTTATTTCTTTTTAACTCAAAGCATTATTGGGGTGGTTCATCTCCTGGGAGGGATTGTATATTAAGACTTTCTTTTTTATCTTCTAGCTCACTAATTTCACTTCTCTTGTACCTTGTGACACTACCTTTCCTCTTGTGGTAGGGAGGTCCTACTCTTCTATAGGTCGACTATTATTACCGGGGGAGGGGCCTCTTCCCACTTTCTTCAATTGCCCGTTTAGGTTTCGATGAGCGCTTTGATTACATCTCTCTGTTGTTTCTTGTGTGTAAAAACCAATATTGTACTAAGGGAAACTGAACGCACTGTTATATCTGTATAGAACGCCTCGCGGGTATCAGAAATGACAAATACTATCGTCTTCCTACTATTTACTTGTTCACTGATCTAATGGTTATCAGACTTCTTACACCCACTTGCTAGTCTCGTCATTGATTTTTAGGCACTTCCTATAAACGGATACATTTACTTTGAGACTGTATGTTGGGGGATTTTTCTTTGATAAGAATGTTTCCACCCTCTTCTTCCCAGAGAAGACCAACACCCGACCTCTTATAAAAAACCGATCATTGCCCTGAGGGAGAAGCTATCACGCGAACACATTATTTCTGATACATTTAATTCAGCTGAATTAAATGTGAAGTCGGTTACTTATCTGTGTGGTTGGTGTTCTTCTGGGTTTCTGTCTGGAGGTAAGGCTTGTAGCTCATGTCGGTCTTTGTTTAAATAGCGGAAAGAAAAATGGGGCTTGTTGGTAAGCGGTCCGCACTGGTGTAGCCTTATCTTATGGCTTGTAATAATGTCCTAGTTATATCATTATGCACGTGGGTACCAACATAACTTATGTCACGCATGAACGCACAGAGCACGCCAAAAAACACCACGAATTACACACGTTTCACGGAAGAATACAATAAAAACTCATATCACTTAAAACTACTGTAGAAATCCAGACACCGAGCGCTTTCGGCCTACATGGCTCCATAGGTGTCAGCGGGTGTTACTGATCTTTATTGGATCAGCATACACATTATATACCTATCTAACGATGTTGTGAATAAGCGAATGAAAAGGTATTACTGTGTGGGACACTGTATCTCGGTCCTCAGTTTTGATCATTTGGGGGACTAGGGGAGGCCGTTTCTCTGGGAAGCCAATGTGTCACTAGTTACCTCCTGCTGGGTGGTGTAAAGGGGGGTTTGCTTTTCTCTGGAATAGTCCGTCTGTGCTTTGATTTTTTGCCATTATATGGTCTGGTATCTAAACCAACTCCTTTTTATCATAAAACATGGCCTGAACAAACACACTGGAAACACAGGAGTCCATTCTCATGGGGGTACTCTTGGTCAGGGAGGGAGGGTAGGTTTAGGTTGGTGTGTTTCTTGTTACCGTTCAAAACTGTTGTTCCTGTGTGCTTGTCGTCCCTATTATTGATTTATAGGGTGACTGGTTCTTAAACATGTTTGGGGCTATCTTGAGAACCTCGCAGAGGGGGATTGATTTTTCTATTTTTATTTCCTTTCGCACTCATTAAACACCGTATATCTCATCCCCTTACATAGTGTTCAAAAACTTATAATTTATCTATCGAAGAGTGATCTGCCTATAAAACCTCAAAACAACGAGAGGATTGTGTGATATATCATTTATTTTTCTTCATAACATGGTAGCAATCATAGAACACCTCGACTATCAACTTAAAATATAATATAGATAAAATACATCCAATTACACAACATATATGCTTTTATTTACTACAATATACATACATGACTTGATTTAAAACCAAACTACATAACCTTATACATAACATCCTCTACATATGAAAATCTACATCTATTCAAAATATACAAAAAACAAGAAAAGAAAAAACACATGCAATATAAAAACCATATACTAAAAAAACACCTACAAATACAACCACATCTACCAAATACCTAAATATAAACATAGATAGTAGGATATATAAATATACGAAAGTGTTAATATCCAAAATAGGAATAATTCATATTTATACATACACAAGATATGAAAATTTGAACAACCAAATATATAAATATATAGTGTACCACTTGATAGGTACTCAGATCCAAAGTTTAAGTATTTATAAAATTAGTACACCCGGGCGGGGATGTGTGTGGCCGTCCCCTCGTTACTGAGGGGGGTGCGTTGTGTGTATGCGTCCCTTCGTTCCCTTATACTGTCATTACCTTGCAGCAATACAATTAATAATACACATATATACCAATATAAATATAAAATATGGAAAAACATAAAAGGAAAAATTAAATATTATATGAAAACTCAGGATACCTCCTACAAAAACTAAAATGTAAATTCATCAATTTACCAATATACAAACTTATAATAATAATGTATACACACATATAATTACACCAATGATTACAACCATTAAATAAATTAATATGCATACACAAACGTAAATACATAAATGAACAAATATATCAAAATTCACTAAAATTGTATAAAAATATATAAATACATAAATGCACACAAACCATATAGATCACATAAATGTTACACTAGTAAATATATATACTAATGTATACACATATATATACAAAATACATACACATACTTATTTACATATATACACACACCACATACCATACATATTATTTTTATACTTATCATCTATATATCACATAGACGTACACATATACACATATATACATATACATACCACATACAATACATACATATTACACAAAAAAATATATATTTATATACATTTTACACAAAAAAATAAATATATTATATATATATACACATAATTACAAAAAAAATATATATATACACTTACACCCAAAACATAAATATATAAAGCAAAAAGTACATAAAAAAAGAAATATTATATATGATTCAGGAATATATAAACCACAAACATATATATACACACATAAGTATGCAATTACTTATTATGTAAAAATCCTACAATATATATATATAACCGACATACACACTCATACATATAAGGAGAGATACACAGTACATATATATACTACATAGATAATTAAAATATATATATATATATATATATTATGCGCCGGGGCGGGGAGTTGTAGCGTCCCCTCGTTCATGGGCCGGGTGTGTGGGGAGCGTCCCTCTTACCTTTACTGTCAAATCTATCGTTTTGTTTTTTAAAAAAAACGTTTCTCCTTCCATTTCTAAAGGTGGGTATAGGGAGATGTAAAACCAAAATAAAAACCATAAAAAACAGATAAGAGAAGGAGAAGATTTAATTGTACAAACATATAAATATGTAATGCACTTAAAAAAGTGTAAACAGATAAAAAGGTAAAAAAAGTAACCATAAAATGTAAAATATTTAAATATGTAAACATGCATAAAAATATAATAATTAATATACATGTACAAATATATAATTACTCATACTGCATGATATACTACCATAGATAAATATATAAATACTATGAAAAATTTACAATATTAAATCTATGAATGTATAATTATGCCAAACTATGAAAACATTAATACATAAATATATGAACACCCAAATATATATCCATGATGAATATATATATACATATATTTACATATATCTTATAACATAATACTGAAACATACATGCATACATACATTATACACACACTTTCATACGCATTACATACACACATACATACATACACATAAACACCTGGAATATGAACATACAAATATACACCAATTCACATTTGCGACTTACATAAGTATTAACCGATATATCAACTATACATACACACCATTTTACAACCACATAAACAAAATACTCAGTGAAACTAAAAAACGGAAATTCAATCTGTAAATATATAAACATATATAAATACCACATGTAGGTTTATATAAGAGAGAGGGAAAAGGTTATATAAGAGATGCGCCCGGGCGGGTGTGTGTAGCGTCCCCTCGTTCCGGGCGGGGTGCTCTGTGGGGGTCCCCTCATTCCCTTCTACTGTCAAATATAACGTTGGGTTAGGTAGAGGTAAAACCATAAAAAAAAATAAATTAAGATAAAAACAGTGATTTATACAAGTTACAAATAAATAAAAAAGGAAGCATATATACACACACACATATATCGAACCCTGAATTTAATTTTAATAACTATATGAATACTGTATACAACATTATACATACGCACCACTATAATATACAAATATATCCATATATATAATATACATATAAACCCACACATACATACACAATACACACATCTACTTATACACTTACATACACATATAAAATACGCAGGAATATGAACATACAAATATACACCCATACACATATGAATATGTAAATAAAGGTTGTAATTCCCGAGATCTACTTACGTAGATATACGTAAATCCATCAATATCCTTCCATACTATACAAATGATAAACATGTTATTAAATACACCATTATACTTATTCATACATATATACGCATACACCACCGCACACACTTTAGTAGGTAATACCTATTACATCACATAAATAGGCAACCCGGGCTGGTTTGGCGTCCCCTAGTTTGGGCGTGGGTGCGGGTAGCGTCCCTCGATTCCCGTCTATTGTCAGCACCTTTCTGTGCTTAACAACGTTTCTTCAGTATGTGATGACTTATCCCCGAGCAGGGGGGAGGGGAACTCTGCTCTTACCAGTTTATCTGCCTAATGTTCTTACCCTTTCTCCATGCTTTCATGGTGTG
>NW_025918556.1:2500-5000 GCF_019202785.1 Penaeus chinensis
ATAAATAAGTGAATCAGATTATAAGTACGTGGATAAATGAATGAATATCTGAATGAAATAATGAATGGACTAATGTTTTATAGAATAAATAAATAGACAAACACAAATACTAATAAGATTAGACCTTAAACCTGACAAATTGGCCTTGTCCGGTAACCTTTCCTCCTCGAGACCGAACGAATTCCGCGCCAATGTTTGTCATAAAGGTTTAGAGATCATTGTTTCACGAGCACACGTCTCTCTGTGTCTATAACTTTATATGGCTGTATCTATCTGTATATCTATATCTACGTGTCTTAGATGTTGATATCTATACCTAACCATCTAATTGTATCTGTTTATCTATCTGACGATATCTATCCCAATATCTGTCTGTCGGTTTATGACTCTATGTCTCTCTATCTGTTTATATTTCTCTCTCTCTCTCTCTCTCTCTCTCTCTCTCTCTCTCTCTCTCTCTCTCTCTCTCTCTCTCTCTCTCTCTCTTTCTCTCTCTCTCTTTCTCTCTCTCTCTTTCTCTCTTTTCTATTTATCTATCTCTATCTATCTATTTATCTATCTGCATATTTTCCTGCCTCATTTCCCATGTCTGATAATCAGTTTATACTCATATACTACCGATCTCTCCAATCCTCCGTCTATCAGTCTATCTATCGAGTGAACGTGAGAGCGAGAATACAAGGAATCAAGAACAAAGGACAAAGAAAGATGCCGAAGTCGAAAAGGAAATGGAAAGGCGAGGCCGAGAGGAGGAAGGGAAGGCTTTTTAACGGGAGGCGACGGCGAGGCTGATCGGACGCGGTCATTTTCCCTCGTTAGTCTGAGCGCCTCCAGTGGGCGCGTCGAAGGCCTGTACGTGAGGTGTACACGAGACAGACACAGACGTACACCCACCCACATATACGCCTACGTGTACACAGTGAGGCATACTGAAGGGGGAGGGAAGAGGAAGGAAGGGAAAGGAGGGAAGGGGTGGGATGGAGAGTAGGGAAGGGGAGGGGAGGAGAGGACGGGGGGGGAGGAAAGGAGGGAGGGAAGTGGAAGGAGGGAAGGGGAGGGAGGGAGGGATGGAGATGGAGGGGGGGGGGGGAGGGAGAGGGAGAGGGAGAGGGGAGAGGGAGAGGGGGAGGGAGGGAGAGGGAGAGCGAGAGGGAGAGGGAGAGGGAGAGCGAGAGGGAGAGGGGGAGGGGGAGGGAGAGGGAGATGGAGAGGATGAGGAAGAGAGAGAGAGAGAGAAAGAGAGAGAGAGAGAGAGAGAGAGAGAGAGAGAGAGAGAGAGCCAGACAGACAGAGAGCCAGACAGACAGGCGGACGAGGGAGGCGGCGGAGGGGGGAGGCGGAGGGAGGCGGAGGGAGGCGGAGGGAGGCGGAGGGAGGCGAGGGTCCGCGGGGAGGCGGCGCTGGCGAGGCTGCGGCGTTCGCCTCCCCCGGCGACGCTGCGGCTTCTCGGGTCGTCTTCTCTCCTTTCTACGAGTTTGTTTCGCCGTTAATCTGTTGCTTGTCTATTAATTAATCTCTGTGGCTCTTTTTCGTGCTTCTGTCCTTTCTGGGGGTTCATTTGTTCACTGATCTTTCTGTATTTAATGAGTGTCTACTGGCGCTCCCTCTCCAACAGGGCTTTTCTGCGGGCTTACCTAGTCAATCTAGTTATATGTATTCTGTTGTTTGCCTTGTAGCTATTTGTATGTATTCGCTGGTTTATTTCCTTTATTGTTTCTTCTATATGTACGCAGTCTATTATTTTCTAAATCAATTTGTATGTATTCTAAAATCGTTTTCTTTATTCTCGCTTATCATATGTGAATTTTTCTTTTATTCGGTGCATCATCATTATTCTTTATCAGGTTGATGAATACATGTTTGAGTGTGTGTGTTTTTTTATAATACTTCTATTCATTATGGTAGCATTGTCAATGAGTTTCATTTTATCGCATTATTTGATGAAACTTGTTTGATGATGTGTCACGTACACGCGTAATGAAGTGTTTTTATTTGCATGACGTAAATGAACTATACTCTCTACATTATTAAATGAGAATAGTTTATGTTTCACATCAGTATTTTAGTGTTTATGGTGTCATGTCACTGTATATGATATTGTCAACTGATCTTCAGCAGTTCAGAATACGTGTCACTACGCCTTGTTAAATTTAATGTGTCTTTGTTTACCTACAGTGTACACAATAGAAACAAATGATTAATGACACATGTTTCCACAAAAGACCACTTCGAATTAAGCAAATATTTGAACGCGAAATACACAGGTTTTGGGCCCGAAAAATCACCGTCGACATGTGCCAATTAATGTTACAGCATAATGAATAACAAATATCATTCAGCGCGTCCGCTAATGAATGCCCGAGGCTGTATATCATGATGGCTGCTGAGCGGCAGTCAGCGGTCCTCGCTCGCAGTCAGCGCTCGCGGCGCCCGCTGGCTCTGCTCGCGCGGCGCTGGACGCTGCTCCTCCGGGTGCTCGCGCCGTCGGTTTGCCTGTACA
>NW_025918556.1:15000-16429 GCF_019202785.1 Penaeus chinensis
CAACAACACCAAAAAAAAAACAATATAATAAAAACAACAAAAACAAAACGAATAACCATAAGGCGAAGACGCATCGCAGCCCAAGAGGCCCCTTGTGCACAGAAGCCCAGCTCCTCGGTCTACGGAAGGTGACACAGAGGTTTACAAAAGCACAGCGTTGTCGACATTTTGAATATTCATCGTATTTGCATAAACTTGAGCTTCCTTTTTTATCCTAATTTGCTTAGACAAACGTTCGCGGGCTATTAAACCTCTGCCCGTTTTTATTCCTTTTTTTTAACCGTTTCTACGAGGCAATGGGCTCGGTGCTTATGCTTTATTCAGGGAGAGTTGGGGGTGGGGGGGGTGAGAGGACGTCTTATCTTTTATTTCCATTTATTCCTTAGCTTCTTCTTTACTTAAATTTTTTCTGTCTCCGGATTTTCCACTTCTGCTTTTTCTTCTTCTTCACTTTCCGTCTTTTTTTCGATTTTGCTTTCCTTCTTCAGTCTCCTTCTTCTCTACATTTTCTGTTTTTTTTCTATTCTACTTATCCATTCTTCCTTATTTTTCCTCTACCTCTTCCATTAAAAAATATATATATTTATTATATCTTTCTTTGTCAATCCCCATATCCATTTTTCTTCTTTTTCTTCCTCCTCTTTGTCTTCTTTTTCTTTTTTCCCATCTTCCTTCCATTTTTTCCTTCTACCTTTCCTTTCATCTGCTATATATTCATTTCAGTCTATCTATCGTGATCAGATTTGCAGTCTGACATGCACGCGACGAGCAATTGCAGCCGCTGTCTAGCCAAAAGCGACGCGGCGAGGCAACAGCACGGCATAAGGCACGAGAAGCCGGTGCAGACGAAACACCTGCGCGGGGCATTTCGCTTAACTCGGGCACCATCTTCCAAGTTTTACGAGAAACCGTTTAAAAGAGTATTTAATAAGGAATAATGCACAAATAACTGCGCAGCGGGAAAGCGAGTTAACTACCGCGAAGGTGAAAGTCCGCACCTGAAGCCGAGCTGTATTTCTGTGGAAATCCCTCTGTTTTACGGAATACAAATGGCAGTCGACGATCTATAAATCTAAGGGTATATATCTAAACTTAAACATTCTGTTATGCAGAATAAACGCTACAAAATGTTAAAATATGAGTATCATATATGACTTTCATACTTTCTCTTAAATGGAGACTGACTTTTTTATCATAAACGTGAGTATAATTTTCGCGATTTGATAATTGATCCTAATTTACCCTCTCGTCAAAGTAAACAAAAGAAGCATGTTCACGTCAGCCAATCACAACGCTGGATGACAGCCAATAAAACTGCGCGGGGAAAAGGTCCGGTCATTAGTACAGCCCTGGGACTGCGGGAGAGAAGGCTGGATCTCGCCAGGGCAATACGCTGTCACCTTTTCTATTTTTTGTATGTCTATATATT
>NW_025918557.1:0-20000 GCF_019202785.1 Penaeus chinensis
GTTCAGTGGATAGCCCCACTGAATCCATTGCCTTGCAACGGGCGGGTGCTGAAGGTGGTGATCCTGATGCCCAGGAAGGAAGTGACGGCTTCACTTTAGTGAAGTCGAAAACTAAGAAAAAAATGCTCAACAATGCCGGTAGGAGACCACTGGCACCAAAAAGTGAATATTTTCGCCTCGCTTTCCCTGAAAGTACCACGAAAAACGATAAACTGAAATGGCTACAGAACCTCGGCAACGACTCTCGGGCCCAGGGGGGTACCCCCCTCGACCTTGTGCGAGGAGACACTCTCTCCTCGCCGTATGTGTACGTCGCTCGCTCTCAGCGAAAATTTGTTGACGAACTTATTAAAGGATCAATTGGAGGTATTATCTTCATACTTTGTGATGAACCCAAGAAGCAAGAGAAATATGACGAATACCTTGTGACCCACTACAACAAGGATTTTGATCTTGAACATGCGTATGCACTCGAAGGAGTTCATAAGGCCATACAAGTGCACAGAGACAAGAAACTACTCAACCGTATACGAATCATATGGAAAGGAGAGCAACCCCCTCCCAGTACATACCATTTCTTTGGGAAGTACATACCCGCCAGCCACGTGAGGCCGTGGAGGGCATCCCCCGTGATCTGCCATAACTGCATGGGAAGTGGCCATGTAGCTAAGTACTGCAAGGGCAAGGCGCGCTGCGCAGTTTGTGGTGAACAGCATACTGCCAGGGAATGTCCTCACAGTGCAGCAGGAGAAGAGAGTACAGCAGATGCACCAGCTTTTGTCCCATCATGCTTCAGGTGTGGGATGACAGGTGTGACTGCTTGGCACTGGGGGTGCACGGGCCTCCCTGCCCTGGCCCCTGTCCCCCCACCCCCTGTGGTCCCAGCACCGACTGCGAGTGACCAGCGCGACCCTCCCAACCCAACCAGCGGACAGGGTGCCGGGGAAGCGCCAGCCCGTGCCCTGTGTGACGTCCCCAACCGCAGAGATTTCCCGCGGCTGCCGGCGAGTGGGGGTGCGGAGGACGCCGAACTACGCGAAACGGTTGCGCAACTGGCGGAGAAGGTGAACAAGATACTGTTGATCCTCACAGAGGGTGACTCGGGCGTCAAAACTGCCACACTCTCTGAATTAAAGACCACGCCCCCCCTCCCTCCCCGGGAGCCAGCCGAGGCAGCCGTCCCTCACCCTCAGGCAGGGATGACCGCAGGCCAGGCGGGGGAATCCCCCGCACAACCATGTGACAGAAGTGACGTCACGCCAGCTGACCAAGGCGACATAAAAGTGCTTGAACTTTTAAAGGAAATAAAAGTTCTGAAAGAACAAAACTCTTACTTAATTAATGAAATGGAAAAAAAATAAAAGTGATTGTCTGTGCCGTGATACTCGTGTTACCATTAGTGCTAAAAAAACGAACGAGGAGAACCGATGTCAGACCGCCAGTGCTGATAACCAGAGTGGGCGTGTCAGCGCTGACAGCCGCCACGAACAATATCAGGATCCCTGTGACATCAGGTCCAGTGACGCAACCAGCCCCCCAGGTGCACCTAGCACAGCAACCGGAGGGACTGTGCTGAGAAGTGGAACAAAGCTAAGATCAAATGTTTGAAATGGTTAAAAGTACTTTTATGTTTAAGACTACCATCTGCAATGAAATCCACAATCATAAAGCTATATGTTTATGTGCATCTATAATTTGTAATATTAGAGGATATAACAGCATGATGTACAGATTGCCTAATAGAGCACTACTCACTTATGGATAAACGCACAATCAAATCTATATCATGGAATATGCGTAATATAAAGCCTAGGCTGAATGACCTAGAGTTTTATATCCGTAAATATAATACTGATGTTATTTGCGTGCAAGAACCTTTTGCTGCTGCTGCTAAGATGAAAATAGCACCTGCAATTCAGATATATTATTCATATGTGAATACAGCCATGACTGGATTATTGACATATGTGAAGGTAACACTGCCGCATAAATTAGTTAAAAAATCCGAGAACACTGATGTTCAATTTCATCATTTAAAAATTCAGACTGCCACTGGCTATTTTTCACTGTATAATGTATATGCCAGATACTCCAAATTTCTGCGAGAGTTAGTTAGTGACCACTTTGTAATACGAACAGATTATACTGTAGACAGCAATTCAGCCACTAGATCACCTAGGCTCCGAATAATTATCCCACCGGGCCTGGAGCATCACTTCAAGGCACGGGTCTATGACTGGTATAACACATATGAAGTAACAGCTGTTGAGAAATTTTCTCAGGATCTAATCAAAGTTGTCACTGACTACTATGACACATGGGTCTGTTCAAGAAAACTCTCAAAGAAAAAGAGGCCCCAGACCTCCCATGCACCGAGGTAGATCAATGACCCAATTCTGGCAAAGGAATATAAACGGGTTCAGGAGCTTGCTAATTGTTATAAAGATAATAAGACGACAGATAATCTTCAGCAGTTTCTGAAAGCCACCAAGGAATTCAGATATTTAAAAACTCATATTCGTAGTAAATACTGGGAACAATTTCTCCAAAGTATCAATAGTCAAACTTCTATAGCTGACGTATGGAGAAAAATTAATAGACTGACAGGTAAAGCCCTCACAACTCCGCAGTTCCACAGTCCACAGGAACAGGCTAATATGCTGCTAGAGCAGTGGGCAGGAAATTCTCAAGTACACTCACTTCCACAAGGGATAAAAAATCAGCTCAACAAGTCGAAAATAGATAGAAATTTCTATATAGCAATAGCTTGTGCTGCTATTGACCCCTCCGACTTTGTCGAAATAACCGAGTGGGAACTGAGCAATGCCCTTCTGAAAGGTAAGGCAACCGCCCCTGGCGAGGACGGCATTACTTACAGCGTCCTTCGCCACATTGCTCAGGTACCAGGCAACCCACTTTTACATCTGTATAGACTCAGCCTATCACAAGGAATCCTCCCAAGTTCTGGACTAAAAGTTTAATCATTCCTATACCCAAACCCAATACTGATAAATACAGACCCATTTCCTTGACCTCCTGTCTGTGCAAAGTACTTGAGAGAATAATTCTGAACAGGCTTATGTATCGCATAAATGCCAAGTTATCCCCCAGACTGTATGGATTTCTCCCAGGGCGTAGCAGTCAGCACTGTTTTGCAGAGTACTTAACAAACTCAAACCCAGGCATGCAAACCGTATTTCTTGATCTTAAATCTGCTTTTGATATTGCAACCAGGGAAATTATCCTTGAGAGCAACTAGCTAGCTTTGGTATTCAGGGAAAACTGTTAACATGGATTCAAATGTATCTGTCGAATCGATCGGCTCAGGTTCTCTTCAGGGGCATTGAGAGTACTCATACAAAAGTATTTGAACTCGGCACACCTCAGGGAGGCGTACTTAGTCCCATGCTATTTAATATCCTAATGCATAGATTACTGGGCGATATACCACTTGCAGGCAATGACTCCATTATTTGCTATGCCGATGACATTTGTATTAAATCCTCATCCGAGGAGAGAATGCAAGAGATTCTAGATATACTTTCTGCAAGGACTACTGAGTGTGGCTTGATAATTTCATCTGAAAAAACAAAGGCACTTAACCCACAGACAATCCCTCTGCCAAGGTTTCATATAAATGACGTTGAGCTAGATCTCTGCCATCAATACAAATACCTTGGGGTGATTGTTAATGATTCAGAGTTCATTAGAAACTTGAAGAAAAGGTTGTGGGAGCGGCTGAAGCCACTTAAGACACTTGTCGGCAAAGACCATGGTATTAATGTCAATATTGCGAGAATCTTTTACTTGTCATACATAAGGACGGTCATAGATTACCATGCGTTGCCACCTAGTATTGTTCAAGGAATCAGAGTTGACTAGTCTAGAAAGTGTACAAAATGAAGCCATGAGGATCATGGCCATTGAGAACAGAACTTAATTTGCCTTCTGTTTATGAAAGAATATTATACATAAATACCACATTTAGTGTCAAATCAATTAGAGAACCCCTCCATTGTACAGAGTTCCAAAGACAACTAAAACACAGAATAGAAGAAGCTAACTTTGAATAACAACACCGATTCATACTCAAATCCATGGTTACAAGTGACGTATAAACACTTAGCTCAGCTGAACATTCCCATAACTAAGACCCTACATGGACGTTCTGTACCACCGTGGAAAATGTCGACCTAAGTGTATATTATACGACTGCCCCCAAAAAAGACAGTGTCCCCCATGCTATACTTAAACAGTATGCACTTGCAAGTATAAATGAGCATCTAGACACTCTTTCCAATGCATATGAATGCTACACTGACGGATCCTTGCAGTCTGGGAGCAGAGCAGGATGCGCTTTTGTTGTATATAAAAACAATATTTTGCAGCACCAGGATTGTAGGAGGGTTCATGACTGGGCTAGCACTATGCAAACCGAGTTGGCAGGAATACTCATGGCCACCGAATTTCTATTGAATCAAGGCTCAGGGGCCATTTTCTGTGATTCACAGAGTGCTCTCCAGGCTCTGAACACTCTAGACAAAGGTGCGGGAAATATTGCAAATGACATAAGGATAAACGTGTATCGTGCAAAAGAACGAGGCCATAATATATGTTTTGTGTGGATTTCATCGCATGTTGGAATCCCTAGGCATGATCATGCTGATCGCCTAGCAAAGTCAGCATGTGACAAACAAAGTGTAGACATAGATCTTGGGATACCTCTTTCTAGGATTTTCTACATCATTAAAGCTTCCTTCAGAGAGGACTCGACTGATTTGATTAATTCTCAATGCCCTGAAAGCTGTAGCATGAAGCACTATGACCGGTTTAGGCAAGATTCCTTCATCTATGGTTTATATAAAACAAGAACAAGACAGTGTGATGTTGTGACTGCAAGAATCAGGCTTGGATATAGATTATATTGGCAGGTCAGTACAGTTTGTAATGTCGATGAAACTAAGTGTAAACTGTGAGATGAAGAATATAAGCGAACACTTGTACATTATATCTCAGAGTGCCATGTGATACAGCCTTTCAGGCCACCTAGCATGAGGTACCGAGAACTATGTAACTACTTCATATCATCTAATGCCCTAAAAGATATACTTATGTTGTGGAATGCTTATGGAATGCAGTATCACATAACCGCATATCAAATTTATTAATGCTTTCCCACGCCCAAGCTATATGCCGGCGTGGCAGATGAGTGGATAAAGGACTGTGCAATTGTTCCTTTCCTTAAACTGATAAAGCACTCATAGCAATGCTAAAGGCTAAAATTCAAGTGTAACACTATGTAATGATATGAGCATGCATTAAATGTACCACAGCTTGCCCACGCCTGTGCAGTTAGCCAGGGTGGAAAATAAAGGACTGAACTAAAACTCCTTAATAAACCTTTCCCTTCTAATGATTGGGATGATCAATAAAGAGGAAGAAACTAAACACTTGTCAAGATGTCATAGAACACGAACAAATTCGACTCCTTTCGGGCGATTGGCTCTTTGCTGTACAATACCCTCAGTATGATTATGCAAAGATCTTGACCTCTTCCAGTTCTCTGGCTCAGTCTTTCTTATTTCCAGGTCCTTTTTATGCTTTCGAACCATGGCCAATATTCATGTGCGTGCATGTGTACGTGTATGTGTATATACTGTATACACATAGATGTGTGTGTGTATGTGTTATGAGTATGTTTAACTGTTTTGTGTACAAGAGTACGTATGTGTGTGTACATTATATGTCTATGAATGAGTGTGCGTTTATATGTAAGTGTACATGTGCATGTGCTTTTATGTGTGTACTTGTGAGTGCATGTGTGTTTGCTAGTATGCGTCCGTGTACACATGAAATCATTTGCATACATGTATAGGTGTATCTGTCTACACGTAGATGTGTGTGATGCATTTATGTACACATGTGTGTGTATGTGTGTTATGAGTACATGTGATTATTGTATGCAAGTGTATATTTATAATATATATACACATAAGTGTGTGTGCATGTATATATGCGTGTACGTGTGTGTGTGCTTGTATGCTTGTGCGGGTATGGGTGCTTATGTGTGTGTACATGTATGTGTGATTGTACTTGTATGTGCGTGTATTTGTACGTGTGTGCATGTATGTGTGCCTGTACGTGTATATGAGCGCATATGTGTATGCGTGCATGTATATGAGTGCGTGTCCTCATATGTGTGCATATACATATATGTGTGTGTCCATAGATGCCGTAGCTTTGCTGGATTTGATGATAATTTGGACAGAATTAAGAAATAAAATACTGTGATAATATTCATAGAAATAAGAAATAACTAGTGTTATTGCCGGGGCAGGAAACGCTTTCATTCGTACTCCGCGAGTCGGCGACACAGGGCTTGGGGAGGAGGGGACGCAGCCCCGTGCGAGGAGCATGCGTGTCACGAGCCCCGGCCCAGCCGTTCTCTCATCTCCTTTGCACACTTTTATTTAAAAGGGATACGTATATATTAAAAACAAGGGTTACTTGGAATAGATAAACATATTAAAGGGGGTCCTCCATTGTGCAAAGGAATCACTGGTGCAGGGTGTACTATTGTCAAGTCGGAGCGGCGGCTGATAAGAAGATAAAGTCTTTTATCTCTCTCCTCCCTCCCTCATCTCTCTATCCATATTTCCCCTTCCTCTTTTTTTTCTCTCGCCCCTCCCGTGCCCTTCTCTCACTTTTTCTCTCCCTCTCTCTTTCTGTCTGAGGTTTTCCCTCTAATCTTTTTTTTTTTTTCTCTCTCTCTCCTTCCCTCCCTCCCTCCCTCTGCCTTTGCACCCCTCTGCACCCCCTCCTTTGGGGTCAGCCTAGATAAGGCAGCGCTAAAGATACTTATGAAAAGTCTTCTCCTCCTGCTTACGCGTGCTGCTGTTCTCCCTTCGAACGCATCATTCACAAGCCCAGGAACGGAAACGCTTTGCTGATGTTTGACATCAATCGATGTACATCTACAGAATAAATGTTTACGATGAAAAGGCTCCCTGGTTTTGTGTTAAGTGTACAGACAGAGCTAAGATTTTTCTCTATTTCTCTCGCTCAATTTCCCTCCCTGTCTTGCTTTCTCTTTTTTCTCTCTCAAGACACATCTCTCTAACCTCCTCTTAATCTTTATCCCTTGCACGGACTCTCTCTCGTTAAATACTTCTTTTCCTATTCGCCGAAAATGTATCCATTCCCCTGGTTCTCTCTTAGTCTGTCATTCTCTCCTCTCTCTCCCTCCCTTGATCTACCATCCAACACACTCCTCCCCCCGACCCCCCGACCCCCCGAGCGCGTCTCGCCTCAAGCGCCGACCGTCACTGGCCTGGCTCTCCTTCAGCAGCCACGTGGCGGCTTTGTTTACATTAGCACACGGAGTCGTGCCAGTGTGGGGAGCTGCGGCGTGCGTTTCGGACGTGCGGTCGAGTTGCTCAGGACAACGCTCACGCACAGACAACAAACGGAGGGAAGGACCGCCTAAAGAACGCTACTATTTAAGGCAACACTAATGCGGAAGATAAGCGGTGATATCTTGGGTTGGTACCATTAGTTTAATTGTACCTGATGAATATACACAGGTACTAGGCTGTTACTCCTGCTGACACTATAATGGCTTGTGCAGTTTTCCTCGAAGTTGATATTTTAATCATTCTTCTGAGACCAAGCATTCCACTCTATGCATCTGAAGTAACATACATATTCTTATCTTTTAACATACCTAAGGTTTGAGTGTGAAATGTGAGCCATATTAAGATGAGATATTAATTAGACATATTATTATTATTAGACATATTATTATTAGACATATTATTATTAGACATATTAAGATGAGCCTAGGGATAACCTAAGTTACCTCATCCTTTATAATGTAAACTTTTGTTTTAATAAACTTCCCTTCCTCCCTCCCTCCCTCCCTCCCTCGGTCTTTGGATCCCTCCGAACGCCCTCCCTTGGGGTCTGCCGAGATTAGACAGTTCTATAGATACTTATGGAGAAGCCTCATCCTGCTTATATGCCTGACTGTTTGCGTTTGTCTGTGTGTGTTTGAATGCACTTGTCTATGTATGTATACGTTTCCATGAATGTGTGTGTTTCCATGGGTATATGTGTGTGGGTGTGATTAAGATGTACCTGTTGTTTAGCAGGGCGGCAGCTGATAAAAAGATAAAGCCTATCTCTTTCTCTCTTTCTTCTTCTACCTCTTTCCCAACACTATCTATCAGTCTCTCCCTCTCTTTCCCCCTCCCCCCCTCCCTTCTTTCATTAAATCTCTTCCCTAACCCCCCCCCCCCCTCTCTCTCTCGTTATCTCTTTCGAAGCCCAGGAGAGGAAGTTTGACATATCAATCGGAATTCACACCTCACTACTCACATACGGAATTTACACTTCACTTCATATAGACGGAATTCACTTCGTTTAGACTGAATTCACACCTCACTTCTCACAGACGGAATTTACACTTCACTTCATCTAGACGGAATTCACTTCGTTTAGACGGAATTCACACCTCACTTCTCACAGACGGAATTCACTTCAGAGAGACGGATTTCACACTTCATTCAGAAAGAAATCACACGTTTGTGTGTGCCTGTTACTATGTGTAAGTGTTTATCTATGTGTTTCTCTGACTGTGTTTGCCTTTATTTTAAAGGGTAGGTTTGTATACGTATGTAGGTGTGCATATCTTATGATTTGTATGGGTATGTCTGTGTGTGTGGAAAGTGTACCTGTTGGCAACTCGGGGCGGCTGATAAAAAGATTCCGCTCCCACCTCTCTCGCTATCCCTATTATCACTATTATTTCGTCGCCAGTGATTCGCAGAGAAGAAGTTAAATGCAGCACATGAGCCAAACTCTGCGTCTGTGAAGTGAAATCGACAAGATTATTCGTATATTTTTGCTGCCTTCCTCCTAAATGCATGCATTCCTTGTTGATATTTTTAGCTTTAGTCTTAAGCGCTCATATCGCTCTCACAAAAATAATTTCCAGTAATAAATTTCCCAAAAGATGAAGACTTTTTCGTCATTACTAAAAGAAATGTAAATTTATTGGTGCTTAATACTTTGTCGTTTACACCTGAAGTCTATAGCTTTTATGATGATAATAATTTATATGACTGTCGATCTAATTTCTAATCTGATTATTATGATGATTTTCTCTCCACTTTTTCTCTTCCTATTTAATTTATCTCCCTGTCTTTCTCATTCCCTCTCACTCTCATTTATCCAATTTCTCTCTATCACTCAGTTACTCTCTCTGTATCTCACTCGTTTACTCTCTCCCTCTCTTTCTCACTTGCCCAGTTAGTCCCTCTCTTACTCACTCATTTACTCAATCACTCATTTTGTCTCCGTCACTCACTCAATTACTCACTCTCTATCGCTTTCCCAAATACTCTCCCCTTTCTCAATGACTTTCTCTCTTTCACTCAATTACTCTCTCTCACGTTATTGATTAATCTTTGTCTCTGTCATTTATAGTAAGGTAACTAGAAAGATAAGTAGTTGGCTGCGCATTCTTATCAGTGTTATCACCTTACGTTGCGTGCCTGTTCTTTAAACGCTTTCCGAATCAAAGGCAGATTTCGCAAGTGTTTCCGACAGTAATTGGGACGAATAGAGAGTTGCCTCCACGGAAGGACTCTCCAAGTCGCCCTTGAAGGCCAGTCCTCCAGGGAACGTCCGGCGAGAGGTAGCGGACCTCACGGAAGTGTTCTTGGACCCTTATCGTGGAATGTCAACTTCATCCCACAGAGAATAGAAGGGAGGCAGAGAATATAAGAGAAAATGAGAGAGGGAGAAAGAGAGAGAGCATAAGAATAAATGAAAAAGAGAGAGAATACAAGAGAAATTGTGTGTGTGGGAGAGAATAGAAGAGAGAATGAGAGAGAGACAATAGAAGAGAGAGAGGAAAAGAGCCCGGCCACCTTAAATAGACAGGAAACTCCTTGTAAGTTGAATTCTATCCCAGGCTCGTCACAGAATCTGAAATACGTTGGCAGAATCCACAGATACCGTAGCTCTGCTGGGCAAGATGACTTCGCAAAAAAAAATCCTGTCGCAGGTCGCTATTCAACCGCGACGGAGAGATGGAATCCTGAACTATCGTTATGATCCTGATTATTGTCACGATGTGTGATTATTCTGTGTCCTTTCCATTCGGTATGTTCGCTTATTTCCCCTTTCCGAGCCCCTCTTGTAGTGATTGACCTCGTCGATCTTTAGTCATCACTGCATTAGGTAATACGATATAAGAAAATCTTATCTCCCCTCCAACTCTCCTACAGGCACGACTAAAAGAAAAGGAATTGAAAGAGCTAAAGGTGGCAACACTCCCACCTGGTGGAACAGTGCGTGGCGTCAGTTTCGCTGTAAATTTTCAATGGGGGTTGCGGAGGCGGCTTTGGAGCATCGAAGCCTTCCCCATGCATCATCAGCTATAGTATAAAACGTCCTCCGGCCGGCAACATCACCTCCAGGCCCCAACAAAACCACCTTTATCTCGCGAGTGAGGAGGATGCCCGCGCACACGACACCCACACGATTACCACTGCCAATATTTTGCTACTGGCCTGCTAAGCCGACAGTCTGAGGAAGGCTTCCCCTGTCCAGTTCAGCGGTAGTGGGAGTAATTTTTTTATTATAAAAAGTAAGACACAATGTGTGGGATATTTGTTCGGCCTAAAGTGACTTAGTGATTGGTGCTTTCTTATCTTCGGGTATAATTTTATTTGTTTTACCCAAGTTCCATATTTACTGTTTTGTTGTTCGTTTATCTTGCTTGTTTGGTTTAATTTTATGTTTCTTTTGTATAGCTTTCTATTTTACTTTTATCTTTCGTTTTATTTTCATTGTATCGTTTGTTTTATTAAGTGCATTGTTTCATAGTTCGTATTGTCTTTCAACTTTTATCTGTAATAAACCTGTTTTACGCAGGCATAGTTTTATAAACGCCCGAAATTAAGAAAAGATAACGGTACGATTGCTACCTATATTCGTTCTACCTCACGGAATTAGTCGCACTTTCTCTGACTTACTCACTCTCCCTCTCCCTCTGTCTCCCTATCTCTCGGTCATTCAATTTATCTATTTCTCAGGCCCAATTATGAGAATGGAAACCTCACACATATTTCATACCTCATTCCATTTAGGGGAAATTTTCCCTTCACTTCACAAAGATAAAAAGCACACCTTTCTTTTGACAGAATTCACATCTACGTTTGTGTCTGCGAGTTTCCTCTGTGTGGGTGTGTTTGTATCTGTGTTTGCATATATTTGTATGAATGCTTGTTTAAATGTGCTTGTCTTTTTCTTTGTCTCTGTGCGCGTGTGTTCATATGTTCATATATTTTCTCTTTCTCTCTCTCTCTATTTACCTATCTCGTTCTCTCTCTCTTTCTCCTTATATAGCCATTTCTCCTCCCCCTCTCGCCTCTCTAAGATCTTTTTTTGATCTTTACCAGATTTCTTTTCTCCCATTCCCCCTACCATTTCTCTCTATCTCTCTTTCCCACTGCCCCTCTTTCTTTTTCTATCTCTTTCACTTTTACTTTTTTTCTTGTTTAACTATCTCTCTCACTCTCTTCTCGCTTCCCTTCAACCCCTGACTTTCTCTCCCTAATTCTCTCCCTCTCTCTTTCCCTCTTTCTCTCACTTTTCTCCCTTACCTCCCCTCTCTTTCTGTCTCTCGTTATCTCCTCTTTCCTAACCCCTATATCTCTCAATTTCCCCCTCCCCAGTTTTCTTTCACTCTCTATCTCTCTCTCTACAACCATTTCCGTGTGTCTCTCCGTCTCTTTTTCTCTCAACTCCTCTCTCTCGCCTTATCCATCCCTCTCCCTCTCTCCCTTCTTAGGCCGCATCTCTCCCCTCCTCCTCCACATCTCTCTTTCTGTCTCTCTCCTTCCCTCCCTCCCTACCTCTGCCTGCTTTTCCATCCCTCCACATGCTCTCCTTGTCGTCAGCCTTGAGGCAGCGCTACAGATATTTATGGAGAAGTCTTTTCATCCTCCTTACGCGTGCTGTTGTGTTTCTTTATGTTTTTTTTCTCTTCTTGAATTTCCCTCTCTCATTCTCTCTATCTTCCTTCCTCCTGACTCACTCAATCTCTTTCTCTCCCATTCTAACTCTCGTTATCTCTCTCCCTTCCTGCCTCACCTCCTCTCTTCCTCTGTCTCTTACTTATTTACTCTCTCTCTCTCTCTGTAAATTGCTTTTCCCTCTCTTTCATTCGAAATTACTTCTCACTCTAACAATTACTTTCTCTCTTCACCCTCAATTATACTTTCAATTTCCCAATTACTTTCTCTGACTCTCCTAGTTACTCTCTTCCTTTCTCTTTCCATCTCTCTTTTTCTTTCTCTCTCCCTTTTAATCTTTCCGAAACACGCCTCCACCTCTGACCCTGGGAACTTAATATGACGTAACTTCAAAGATAAGCAACTGACTGCTTTTTCTTATCATCTGTTCTGTAATCGCTTCCCGAACTACCGTATATATTGCAAGCTTTTCCACCCATAAGTAGCTGTCCACAGACGTAGCTTCAGCTTCTTTGTCACCCTTTTTAGTCTATTTATTTATTTTTATCTTTTCATTTATTTTTATCTTTCTAAAACTGTTCATTCTATTTCCTCTTGATTCAGCGTTGCTTTCGCTTTCATTCGCCTCCTGCTTAGTGGCCAGGCTTTTAGTTCGTCTGGGCAGAGAGCAAGGCTGCCTCGGAACCTGCCAGGAGCTGCAAGCGCGCTGCTTTACGGGGCCTTTCCCGGGGCCAAGCTCGTGGGCAGGTGCCACTGACACTGTGTCAACCCTTTGCAACTCTAGTACATTGGTCGCGGTAAGCTCAGTTGTGGACGCCAGCCTCTAGTAGCATTAAGCCCCTCAAACTCTACAGGCCCCTCCACCACGTTCCACGTGTCTCCTGAACTCAACCTTTCCCTTCACTTGTGGTCCGATTTAGGTCAAGGCAATCGGCCGAGAAAAGAATCTAACAAATGGGATGATCAATAAAAAGGAAGAAACCAAACACTTGTCAAGATGTCATAGAACACGAACAAATTCGACTCCTTTCGGGCGACTGGCTCTTTGCACTTGCACAATCCCCTCAGTATAAATATGCAAAGCTCTTGAATTCTTCCAGTTCTCTGGCTCACTCTTTCCTACTTCCCTACTTCAAGGTTTATGTCTTCGAACCATGACCAGGAATTCATGTGCATGCATGTGTATATGTGTTATGAGTATGTGTAAGTGTTGTGTGCGGAAGAGTACGTATGTGTGGACATTATATGTGCATGAGTGAGTGTATGTGTGTTATGGGTACATGTATTTATTGTGTGCTTGTGTCTATGCTTGTGTACGGATATGTGTGAGTACATTTCTATGTACGAGTATGTGTTCATGTACATGTATGTGTGAGTGTGCTTGTATGTGCGTGTGCGTGTACGTGTGTGCGTGCATGTGTGCCCATACATGTATATGAGCGTGTATGTGTATGCATGCATGTATGTATATGAGTGCGTGTACGTATAAGTGTGCATACACATGTATGTGTGTGTCCACAGATGATGTAGTTTTCCTGGACTAGATGATGCTATAGGGGAAAAAAAGAAAAAAAAGTAATCCTATGTATAGAATTGAAAAAATAACAAGTGTTATTGCCGGGGCAGGAAACGGTTTCATTCGTACTCCGAGAGTAGGCGACACAGGGCTTAGGGAGGAGGACACGCAGCCCCGGTCGAGGAGCGTGCGCGTCACCAGCCCCGGCCCAGCCGTTCTCTCATCTTCTTTGCACACTTTTCGTTAAAAATGATTCATATATACTAAAAACAGGGGTCCCTTTCAGTAAGAAAAATATTAAAGGGGGGTCCTCAAAGGTGCAAAGAAATCACTGGTGCAGGGTGTACTATTGTCTACTCGGGGCGGCAGCTGATAAGAAAATAAAATCTCTTATCTCTCTCCTCGCCCTCTGCCACTCTCACTTTCTATCCTCCTTTCATCTCTCTTTCATTCCTTCCTGCCCCCCCCCCCCCCCCCCACCCCGTCTTTCTAACTATTTCCACTTCCTCCGTCTTCTCTTTCGCCCCCCCCCCCCTCCTCCTCTCTTTCTCTCTTTCGCTTTCCCTCTAATCCTTCTAATCCCTCTCTGCCATTGCATCCCTCCGCACCCCCTCCCTTGGGTTCAGCTGAGATAAGGCAGGCTTCAAGTACTTATGAAAAGTCTTCTCCCGCTTACCTGTGCTGTTGTCCGCCCTTCGAACGCATCATTCATAAGCCCAGGAACGGAAACGCGTTGGTGATGTTTGACATCAATCGATGCAAATCTGCAGATAAAATACATGCGTTGAAAAGGCTCCCTGGTTTTGTGTTGTGTACGGAGAGAGCTAAGAGTTCTCTTGCTCACTGTCTCTCCCTTTCTTCCTTTTTTTCTCGCAAGTTTTTCCTCTCTCTCCCCCTCTTGCCTAAAGGACGCTTTGTTTACGGCAACAACACCAATGCGCTACACCTCAGGCGTCGAAAAATAAGCGTCAGATAAGCGGCAACGGCTTGACTTAGCTCGCGAGACGAATTTATTGCCGTGGCAACTGGCTGACGTTCATCTAAAAATTGTGTTAATGTCTATAAATACGCATCTGCATCCGTACAAACACACTTTATGTTTTCTTAGACCTTCCTCCCTTTGGTTAGATTTGTCTGGAAGCCGTCGCCTCTGTGAGACACACGAGACAGAATTCACACCTGCCTTTGCGCTTGCTTGTCAGTATGTGTGCCTGCCTGTATTTGTGTGCTTGTGTCTGGGTGTGTCTGTGTAGGTGTTTGCGTGAGTATATGTATCTACATGAGTGTGTTTGTATACGTTTGTAGATGTGCGTATTAGAATGTGTTTGTGTGCATGGGTTTTTGTCTGTTTCTTTTTCTCCGTGCGTGGTGTTTAAATACCTGTTTGTATGCGTTTGGCTGTGTCTTTGAATGTGTTTGTGGATGTATATTCGTATGCGTGTGTCTGAAAGAGTATGTGCATGTGCATGCACGCTGCTGTGTATGTGTGAAATAAAACTGGTTTCTACCCGGGCTGGCATCTTATATAATGATCAAGCCTCTCTCTTTCTATCTACCTAACGATTTCTATCTATCTTGCGAATAAGGCGACCAGGGAATTTGAGGTGGACATCAAGTGTAAGTACGCTCTGAAGCAGGCAAGGAGCACTATCAACAGGATACAGCTAGACTATGACGAGACCAGGAAGAGGGAGGCGGTTGAGGTGAGTGACACTTTCAGACACTACATGCATGTGGCGATGAGCACAGACTGTTTATGGGAAGGATGAGAGCAAATGGAAAGACAGTGTGTATAACATGTATATATTTTATATTGTGTGATTCATATGAGTCCAGGAAAAGACTCATGAAGACGAAGAAGGATATTCCTCATGTTTTATTACTATACCAATATGTAAACATACAACACTGAATGCTTGCACTTTTCTATTTTGAATACATTACATATTCTTCCTTGTTATCTTACCCATACCGGGACATATTAATATGAACATAAGGATAACCTTATGTTACCTCATCCTTTATGATATAAGCTTTCGTTTCAATAAACTTGTCAGTCAAAAGTCTCTCCTTCCTCATCCCTTCTGTCGCTGTCCTTCCCTTCCTCTCTCTCCCCCTCCCTCCCTCTGCCTTTGCATGTCTCCGCACGCCCTCCCTTGGCGTCAGCCGAGAGAAGACAGTGCTATAGATACCTATGGAGATGTCTTCTCATCCTACTTATATGCCTGTGTTTGTATGCGTTTTCAGTGTCCTTGAATGTGCTTGTCTGTTTCTTTATCTGTATGTGTGCCTGCATGCATATGCCCGTGTGTGTGTATGTGTGATGTACCTGTTGTCAACCGGGGCGGCAGCTGATAAAAAGATAAAGACCATCTACTCTCTCTTTCTTCTTCTCCCTCCACCTCTTTCCCTCACTTTTTTCTTCCACCATCTCTCTCTTTTCCCCCTTTTTTTTTCTCTTTCTCTCTTCCCCTTTCCCATCTCACTCTTGATTTTGCGTTTTGCCTGACGGGTCTCTGTTTCCTCTTTCCTCATATTGTCTCTCTCTCTTTCTCTTACGTTTTACACTGTCCCTCTCGCTATTACACCCCATTTTCTCTTTCCCTTTCCTCCTCTCTTCCTCCCTTCTGCCGTTGTATCCCTCCGCACTGCCTCCCTTTGGGTCAACCGAGATAAGGCAGCGCTACAGATACTTATGATAACTTCTCATCCTGCTTAAAAGATTTGTAGAGGTCAAAGTAATAGAAGGACGGGGCCTTTAGAGAGGGAGGGGCGTTGAGTGTAATACTGCGGAGAGATATGTTTTAATAGACCAGATGTATATACAGCTAAGTTCATTTTCTGTGCCCCTTCCTATCTCACTCTCTCACACTCTCCCTTTTATTTTCTCTCTTTTCCATTTTTTTTTTTTTTAATCTTTCCCTTACGCGACATACAATCTATCTTTCTCTGTTTCTCTTGTCCTGACTCTCTCTATCGCCTTCACCTTGAATCGCTTTCTCTCATTCTCTCTCTTGTTCTGTCTCTGTCTCATTCTTCATAAACTTGTCTCTCAACCCTCTTCCCCCTTAACCACTCTCTCTTTCGCTTTCTCTCTTTTGCGTTCACCTAATTTAGCTTTCTCTGTTCCAGTTTCAGGATTTACACCTCACCTCACACACACGGAATTCACTTCAGAGAAACGGAATTCGCACATCACTTCAGAAAAAAAAAAAAAAAAATCACACAGACGTTCGTGTGTGCCTGTCTCTATGTGCGTGTTTGTCTCCGTGATTGTAATTGTGAATTTATTTTTATTTTTATGGGTATGTTTGCATACTTATGTATGTATTCGTATTTTAAGTTATGTATGTCAGTGAGCGTGTTTAAGTCGGGTCGGCTTCCCCATCCCATCTCCCTCTCTCCCCTCTCCCCCACCATGTCTCGCTCATTCTCTCTCTGTCTCTTCCTTCTCTATCTCTCTCACATTCTCCATCTCTCTCTGTGGGTCTCAGCCCCTCAACTTTTTCTCTATCTCCATGATTCGCTCTTCCTCTCCCTCCTACAACCTCCTCCCTCTGCCATTGCCTCTCGCTATCCCTATTATCACTATTCTTCCATCGCCGGTGATTCGCACATAAGAAACAAAGGGAAATTTGTGTCAGGCGAGTGAAAGCACCGCGACGTACTCGCTCCACTGTTCATGGCAATGCTGTCAAATCTGTAATCTGTACAATAGCAATCGTGACCGCTGTCACAATGAGATTTTTGCTCACTTACAATTTTAAACTAGTGCTTATAACACGTAGAAAGAATATATTTATAATACTTGCTAAAATCAAGAGCGATATACATGTGCACGTATCCACATCTATACATGAATGTGTTTAATATGCATAGCACGAACAGTCAAGGCCTTTAACAGAAGTCAGATCAGTTCTTATAGACGTGTTGTTAACTCTCCAACTGACCACTGATGGCCCCTTTATATATGTCAACACAAGGGACAAGGCACATTCAATAAATAGGTCAACACAATGGAGCATGTCAATGGTGTCATTCTGATCGCAACCCAAGAGGAGACCATGAACCCGAGTGTGATCTGAGTGCCCTGGAGAGGATGACATACACGTGGTACTGATGTCAGCAACTACGTCATGCCCATGCTGATTCAATCAATTACTCACTTCTCATTCTCTCCCCTTCATTTACTTGATTACTCTCTATCACTCAGTTACTCTCCCTCAATCACTTAATCTCTTACATACTCAATTACGTTTTCTCTATCCCTTAGTTACTCTTCCTCACTCAGTTAACCTCTGTCCTCAATTAATAGATCTCTTTCTTACTCGATTTCTCTCTCTCTCCTTCTCTTTCTCACACACTTCCCCAATTACACTCAGTCCCTCTCAGATTCCCTCTGTCTTTCATTCTCTTCCTCTTATTTACCCTTAATTCCTTTCTCTTTCCTTTTCACTCCTATTTACTCTCTTACTCTCTCAGTTTCCCTTCTCTCTCTCGCTTACTCTCTCCAAGCCACGTGCGGATTTCCTTCACCTCTGACCCTTGGAAGTTAGAGTGACGTAACTTCAAAGATAAGTTGTTGGCTGCTCTTTCTTATCATCTTTTGCCGTAGGTCTGTTATTTTAAACGCTTTCGAACTGAGTATGTAAGGTAAATTTCTCCATCAGTAATAGCTGTTCACATAAGTAATTTTTTCCTGCTGATTTTCTGTCTTCATTCTACCTTTTTTTAGTTTCTTGTCTCTTGGTTTATACCTATATATATATATATATATATATATATATATATATATATATATATATATATATATATATATATACATATATATATATATATATATATATATATATATATATATATATATACATATCTATATTTTTTTTTTCTTTTCCTTACTTTTCTTTTCTTATTTTTATCATTATATTTCATCTAGCTTCATATAGGTTTTCTTCATTCAACTTTGCTGTTGCTTTCATTTGCCTCCTGCTTTCTGGCAAGGTTTGTAGTTCGTCTTGGGTTGGGTCGCGAGAGGACGTGGGTGCCGCGCCGCTGACCGGCTTTGAACTTATGTCAAGTAATACACTTACACGTATGCGTATGTAGATACGCATACACTCCGACACACAAACCTCTACACACATAAATATACGCACACCCTCACATATACAGACGAAAACACAAACACACACACACATATATATATATATATATATATATATATATATATATATATATATATATATATATATATATATACACACACACAGTAGCGTACGCTTATAAACATATACACCTATGAGCACATACATGCAAACACACGCACATATGCATACACAGGGTGCAGTGCACATCTTATCAGTGGTTCTGAGGAGAAGAAAAAGTTGATAAGGAGATGCCATGTAACCCAGTTTTATCTATATCACATTACTGAAATATGTATGTTATTTTTGTATGTACCTCTTGTTATCTTCTACATAAAGCATATAATGTTACAATTTCAACTATCGCAGTAGATATTCCTGTATGTTAAACACATGATTTATAGCACTTCTTATATCGCTGTACAATATGACAGGCAGACTCCCTGCGGGGAGCATGGAGCAACACCTCCTCCCAGGAGCAGCCGCACTCCATCATTACTCTTCGGCAAAGGAGTCAAGGCATGTTGGCTGTCTGCCTTGAGTCCTAGGCTCGCCATCTTCCCTACTCCTGTAGGACCCATCTCTCGGGCTCCTACACGCCGTCGGCCTTTTCTGCGAAGGAAGCTTATCGTTGCCTTATCATGTGTGGGCGTGTGTGTGTTAAAACACATGGAGTTAAAAAGCAGTTGGTAAGAAAGGGAGAAAGAAGGCCAAATGATAATGAAGGAGAGAAAGAAAGAGAGAAAAGGAAAGACGAGAGAGAGACAGGAGTTGGGGTGAGAGCGAGACAGAGACTGACAGAGGAAGACGGCGAGTGGCGCGGAGCCTCGACCTACCGATCCTTTGTGAAGGTCGCCGCCGCCCCTGTGGGCTGGGGATAGCTGGGCTCCCACTCCCTCGCCGCCGCCCCTGTGGGCTGGGGATAGCTGGGCTCCCACTCCCCTGCTGCTGCCCCCTGTGGGCTGGGGATAGCTGGGCTCCCACTTCCCCGCTGCTGCCCACTGTGGGCCAGGGATAGCTGGGCTCTCACTCCCCCGCTGCTGTCCACTGTGGGCCAGGGATAGCTGGGCTCCCACTCCCTCGCTGCTGCCCACTGTGGGCCGGGGATATTTGGGCTCCTCTTCTTCCCTCTTCCCTTCCCTCCCTCCCCCTCTCTCTCTATCCATGATTCTCTCTTCGTCTCTTTCTCTCAGACAGCAGAGGGAGGAAAGGACCACCGAACGGACTGCTTAGAGCAACACCGACGCATCACACCTCAGGCGTCGGAAAACAAGCGTCAGATAAGCGGCGATGCCT
>NW_025918558.1:0-2500 GCF_019202785.1 Penaeus chinensis
GTTTTTTTTTAAATTTTATTAAATTTCATTACTATTTTTATATTATCTTACTACTATGCTATATGTTTTATTATTATTTTTGTTATTATTATTATCGTTTTTTTTATAATTAGAAAAAAATAAGAAAAAAAAACGTTTGATGTGAGATAAAAAAAAATAACAATAAAAAACAATATGAAAATGTAATAAAGATAATAAAAAAATAAGAATAACAACAAAAATAATAAAGACAAAAGAGGAAAAGGTAAAGGAAAAGGAAAAAAATGGAAAATAAAGATAAAGAAGAAAATCCTAATCGTAATATTGTATAGTTTATTTTAAATGTATTATGTACGAAGAGAAAGGTCATTGTGTGCGTGTGCGCCTGTAAATGAATTTCTGTATGTGTATTTACGTGTGTATTTGTAATTTGTGTGTGTGTGTGTGTATGTGTGTGTGTGTGTGTGTGTGTGTGTTTGCAAACGCGCTTTTGTTTGTTCAATGTTTTACTGTGAGTGTACGTGTGTGTCTTTGTTTATTTGGGTACACAATTCTGAGTATATATACTTGGGTGTAGGTATATATGTGTGAACGTATGCCCCACCACCTTGTGTATCCATGCATGTCCAACCTCACATGCATATGTCTTAACACTTTCCACAACACTTAATGAACAAAGTGACTTCGCGGATCGCAGCAGGTCACGTGACTTGGAACGCCACTGTGACGCCTATCGTATGCGTTGACATCTGCTTGATTTTTAATCTATACATATCACGGACATCGCTGTACTGCTGTTCTTGTTCGTGTATTTGTGACTATATTGTGGTATTTGATTTTTTAATAAGGTTGTGGGATTGCCGTTCTGTGAGTGCGATTGTGAAGGATTATCAATTATGACTTATGGTAATCATTAAACTCTGAGATGTACTCGCTGACAATGTGATTATTTGATAACCATTACTAGTGACAGATCTTAACCTCGTTAAAACAAACCCTGACTTTCGTCCCTCCCCTTTACAAAAAAAAAAAAAAAAAAAAATCCGCCATTATTCTTCCGCTTCCCCATAAATAATTTAAAAAAACAAAAGTTTTCGTTCAGTGTTGTATCGTTACTTGTGTTTTTCACATATGTCTTCTTCTTCATATAATATTCTCGTTTATGAGCTGATGTGCAGAAAGTTTATACGAGGGATCCTTATATTTTTGTTTTGTTTTAAGTTTGTTCTATTCATGTCTTTAGTATTTAGCTTTAAACACGCGTTTATTCCCCCCCTTTTTTTTCCTTTTTCAAATTGATTCTCATCCTGTACCTTATACCAGCGATCCCTATCTATCCAAGCAACGCAAAAATATGGCGCCAAAACTTTATTCTCTTCAGGTGATTTACACTGTCTTAAATCTGACGTCGGTGATTCCGTTTTTTTCTGTCCTTTTATTGGACGGCGCATAAAAATGAATAACTCGACAATAAAGCGCAGACGAAGACCAAGAAGGCAAAGCGATAGTAAACTCGTAAAAGTGATGGACAAGAGTTTCCATTTTGGTGTTTGCAGTGATACCAGATCAAGATGGCGCGAAGGTTGGGACTGGCGGAGGTGGGAACGGTGGTTGAGGCTACGTGGATGAGTTCCAATTGTGGGAGATTTTTATTTTTTATTGTTTGATGGTGGAGAAAGAGGGAGAACGGGATGAGGAAAGAGTGGGAGGGAGAAAGAGGGAGGGAGACGAAGGAGAGGGTGAGAACAGGAGGGAGGAAAAGAGGAGGGGGTAAGAGGGGGGGCAGAAAAAGAGGAGAAAAGGGATGGAAAAAAAGAGAGAGGGAAGGGGAAAGGGAAAAAAGGAGAGGGAAGAGGGAAGGAAAGAGAAAAGGAGAGAAAAGAAGGAGGGGGAAGAGAGAGGATGAGAGAGAGAGGAGAGAGAGAGAGAGAGGAAGAGAGAGAGTGAAGAGAGAAAGAGAGTTGAGAGTGAGAGAGAGAAAACGAGGAGAGAGATGAGAGAGAGATGAAGGGGAGAGGAGAGAAGAGAGAAGAGATTGAGCGCGAGAGCGAGAGAGAGAGAGAAGAAAAACAAAAATGTATAAAGATGAAAACAAAAACAGAAAAATAACAACCACTATAAGACATTTTAGACTTTCATTCTCTGACATTGCTTTCAGTGCCATTTTTGCAAAAACAAAACAAAGAAACTTACCAGCAAACAAACCATACAGTAACATTATTTATAATCTCAATTTAACATACCGCAAATAATTCTCTTGTTAATGATTTCTTTGTGTTAGAATATGGTTCGTTTACTCCATAAAATAATTGTAAAGATATAGCTGATATATAAGGAATTAATAAACAGCAAGAAACTAAATAGTCGGATTAATAATGAGTAAAGCAATAAAGAAAAAAATATTGGGACAAAAACAAAAATAATATAAAAAAGTGCTATTAATAATTTGAAAAAATCTGTATTTTTACTGCCTGTTTGCGTCGTATTAATATTTATAGAAAATTATTTCATATTCAAAGAC
>NW_025918559.1:2500-6160 GCF_019202785.1 Penaeus chinensis
TGTGTGCGTGTTGTCATTGTTGTGTGTGGTGTGTGTGTGTGTGAGTGTGTGTGTGTTATGTGTGGTGCAGCTCCTATAAAATATATATATATATATATATATATATATATATATATATATATATATATATATAATATATTATGTGTATGTCGTGATTAGGTAGTGTGTGTCGGTGCGTGTGATTGTGTCTGTGTGGGTGTGCGTGCGGCCGTACGGTGCTGCGTTGTGTGTGTGTGTGTGTGTGTGTGTGTGTGCAGTGTGGTTGCGTGTGCGTGGTGTGTGTGCGTGCGCGTGTGTGTGTGTTTTGTGGGTGAATGGGTGTTGTTTGTGTTGTTGTGTGTGTGTGTGTGTGTCTGTTTGTGTGTGTGTGTGTGTGTGTCGTGTGTGTGTGTGTGTGTGGTGGTGTGTTGTGTGGTGGTGGGTGTGTGTGTGTGTGTGTCTGTTTGGTGTGTGGCGTGTGTGAGTTATGATTGTAAGAATATATAATTGCTCCCACGTGGCTGTCCACGCAGCCCAAACAGCCGGCGTCCAGGTGGCGCCCCACGCCACTCAACCATACTTAAGGCCCAGGATGACCCAGGTCAGGAGACAACGCCTCCTCGCTACAGGCAGAGGCCAGTTGCAATCATATGCCCTCGGCCATAGCGTCCCTAGGGAAGGACACTGTCATACCACAGACTCCAGGGCAGACATTGACTGTCTTTCAGCACAGCTCACACCACAGACAACATCTAACCTAGATGATAAAACACCGAGCCGAAAATTACTTAGGAGGAAAGTGCCTTGGTCGGTCGTACCATCCTCCGGCAGCTCCACAAGAGGAAACGAGAATCTCCCCCTCGGCAGCTGGTACTCAGACGCCACAGGCTATGAACCACTGGCAACTCTCTGAAGTAAACCAACAATGCTCTAGTTAACCACTGTGCATGGGCATATTATCCCAACAATCGAACAGCGATGAAAGGTGCTGCAGGCCACTGCGTGCGATCCGAACGCCACACTATCCACTACTTAGAAAATTGTTACCATACACAATTCCTGAGATAGGGACCGCCCACAACAGGCCCCGTCCTGGTAAAGAGGCTATGCGAAATGCTTACACCGTGGCGGCAGAGCGCCTGCTGCAATCCAGCCGCCACGGTAAGCAACGAGTGTCAGACAATAAAATGAGAACAGCCGTAAAAGCTGACACAGGCCGGGCCATATTTAAATGCCCGGGCGAAGCTAAGAACTTATGCAAATCAAAAAAGAAGAAGAAGGTCAGGAGAGTCACTACAGAGAATTCCTGCCGAAACCTGTCGGTCACGCTAGGCCGCTGAGCCAGCAGACAGCCCCCCCCCCCCCTCCCTCCGGCTGATCGTACACCAGCACTAAGCCTTAACTCCAAGACTTGTATCCGTGTGAATTATTCTGTTTTTGCTTACGCTTCTCAATAAAAAGAGGTTAAGCCAACCGTCCCCTATCAATTACGCCTGCTAAACCATATGTCTAATAGTCGTTCTAAATAGCCTTTACAGTCTGGTGGCAGGGTGGTTCGTTGCGTCCTTTCTCGGCTCGCAACTTTGGACGCACAATCTTCGGAAATCCGCTCGACCATCTTCAAATGTCTTCCAGAACCTGTTGTGAGTAAATATTTGGGCCATTTTTCTTCTTTTATCTTCCCCCCTAAATGTGTTAAGCCGTATGTGCAGTTTACGCTCACAACTGTTTTTGTTTAGGTTAAAAGAAAGTGCTGATTGACAGCAAATGGTACGCTCTCCATTCTTACTGACCTCGAGATCAATTACTGTGTGATCACGGGAGAGTTCAAACAATATTAATACGTTCATTTTATTATGTTAATTTGTTTAATTTTTTACTCGTGCTTAGAGAGTTATAATTGTTTCAATTGCAACGAATTTAGCACGATCATGATTTAACTGTTTTCATGAACCATCATATCATTTTTCTTTCTCACTACCCATTTCCCCATCTTGACCTGACCTCCGAGTGAAAGCTTCAGCTCACATCTCTTTGGACAGCTGTGAGACCAGAACCCCCCCTTTCACTTCTGAGTGATTGAACACGGTGAAAAATGTAGAACGCGCTGGCATTTCTGTATATGTTTTTCGAGAATAGTTAAAATTATAGGCATAATGCCGTACATGCGTTACATTGGTCCAATGGTGAAACACGTTCTATCGCGCTAGAATCAGCTGTGTAACAAAAGAACGAAAATAATTACATTATTTTACATAGCGCCAGTAGGGATCTCCCTAGATCAATAGTGTCAGAGTACCTATTCCTGGGTTGGCGTTTTAGTCCTAAAAGATCTGCCTCCGTCGTTAGTTCGTTCGGCAACTTTTGAGCCGAACATGTATGACTATGGTTAAGCTAGAATTGAGATTCGCTATTAATCACAACCCTCTCACCCCTTTGATGTCACTGCCATGTTTTGGTAAAACCCCTCCCTTTGTGATCCATGATAAATACCCAGACTCGCAGCTAGAGTAGGTTATTTATAAATTTTCCCACTAGTTTTGCTTCAGAAGTACGAGGCATTCTTGGGGTATGACCCCCCATCAATGAGTCTGCATGACAGTTGACAATACCTCGGCAGATTGTTTCACACGATAAGATTCCGCTGAGCGTAAGGCCCGAAATATTTTCACGTACCAAATCATTAATAGCGTCATTTCTGCGCATACATTAAATTTAAATTCAATCTAGTTACTATTGAAATAAATTTGTATACTTCTATAGCTAGTTATTGCATTTTGTAAAATGACGTTAATTTTCCATGGTTTGGCATCCAGTCAGGTCTGGGTGAGGTCACTTCCACTCTCATTAATTGTCACTCACACACAACACACACACACACACAACAAAGCACACACACACACACACACACACAACACACACACAACACACACACACACACCCACACATGCTCACAAGCACTCACCGCCAGTTTGTCAATCCTTGATCTGTGACTTGTGACATACATTTCTTCTCACTGCTACGATAATGGTTCAAAGTAAATCCTTGTGGATTGCCGTCGTCCGTTTTTCCTTATTTCCCTTCTGTCTAGTCAGAGACGGTTGGCAGATCAAGCTAGGTCCATGCGGATCGGCTGTTAACCGTCTCTCTCCTCAGCTATTTTTTTTTTCCTTACTTTGTGAATAAAACACAAAATGAAAAAAAAAAAAACGATAATAACGTAAAAGTCAACATTAAAAACTGCAAGATTATATAAATAAATCGCTAGTGGCGCTTAATACCCCCTCTTCTCTGTTGTCCTTCTTTTCTCCTACTATCTTGGCCCTTATGTTATAAACTTGTTCACGATACTGCCAAGGTACCTGAAGGAGACCCTGCTGCAGAAACGACACATTTCGGAAACGCTTGTGAAAAACGTCACCGGAAGTTCGCCATAACCAGGAGACCAGGATAATCGTCAGAGCAACAAGCCCGTCCCAGAAGTGTAAGGCGTCCCTGCCAGTAAAACGCCGTAGATCCAGTGAAGGACCCAGGAACTCGCCAGCAGGTTACCAGTCGACCTAAAATGCTGTGAACATTCCTGGACGCTGCAGATCTACTCAACCACCAGGATCATCCGTCACCCCGAAAGGACGCTTCACTTCCGGACGCCCGTGATCCTGCGATGACAACAAGGACTCG
>NW_025918560.1:0-7089 GCF_019202785.1 Penaeus chinensis
TCTCCTCTCCTCTCTCCTCTCTCTCTCTCTCTCTCTCTCTCCTCTCTCATTTTTTTTCTCTCTTTTTTCCATGCCTCACTCATCCCTCCCTCTATCCCACCACCACAATTCGATAACACTGTACATTCGTCCTTTTATTGTCTCTCCATCCTTCCTCCTCCTTCCCGTCTCCTTCTTTCCTTCATTGTAATGCCCCCCCCCCCCCCCCCACCAATTCTTCCAAATCCTCTCCACCTCCGTTCGATTCCACAACCTGCCTTCCACCTATTCTCGTCCCTCCACCTCTGTCCACCTCTTTTCGACGCCATAGTCCTTACCCACCCTTCTATCTCCACAATATACCTTCCACCTCACCACCACCTTCTTCATTATATATCTCCATCCACCTTCCCTCCACCTCCATCATCCACTTCCTTCCTTCCACCCCGCCCTTCCACCTGGCCTCCACCTCACCTCCACCTTTCCTTTCCACGCCCTCCATCACTCGAGAACCACAAGAGCGATGTGATGTGTCATTTCGGATGTTGAACAACTCACGCCCTCCGTCTCACTGCACAGCGTTTCACATCATTGTACAAGGAGATGTGGTTGGGTAAAAAGTGAACTTCCTGTGGCTACGTATTTTTAAAGCACTAGGAAGTCGTCTAAGGTCATCTAAAACTGAGACACGGGTGTAGCATCTCTCCTCAGCATCATTTTCTTCCCGGGATCATGGCACGGGATGACAATCCAGCATCAGCTTATAGTTTCACAGCTTTACATCACCCCTATAATATCAAAGTAAGCCTTCGCTTCACAACACAGTATCGCAACTTGTAATTACAAGCATGACGCAGTAACACGACGTGATTGCAGTTCACAACTTACAATGACAGTTCATAGTTTCATGGTAGAACCTCAGTCACGCAACATCACCGTGTCTGTTTCTGTCTCCCTCTCTACCCACGTCTGCCTTCCTGTCTTTGTCTCTGTATCCCTTTCCACTCATTTCTGTCGTCCTATTTCTCCGTTTCTGTCATCCTATCTATTTATTTTTTATGACATTGCCTTTCGCTCATATTCAGAGGTACTTGGGACACCCTAAACGGAGAGTTGGACCGGCATCTCGCGCCCGTCAGCCTCTCACCGTCGGGCTGTCTCGACGGTGATTGACTGACAGGCGCGAGAGGTCTGTCCAGCTCAAGTGTCTTTGGATATGTCACACACATCACATTATCCCTCAAGCAACATGACGTCACAACAGTAGCATCACAATAACAGTGTCAAAACACCAACGCGGCAACAATAGCGACATAGCAACATCTCAACAACAGCAACAGCATGGCAACAATGACGTCACAACAACCTCACAACACTAGAATCATAATACCATCACAACAGCATCGCAATAAGATAAAAATAACAGCAATATTATAATATCAACAACAACAACCTCACTACAACATCACCATCACAATAACAACACAACACAAGCATCTCTACCTCTCTCTACGCCGTCATTACGCTTCTTAAAGGTCGCACTTTACGATATAAAACGTAATAAGACCCAATATATCTCGATCAATCTACTTATTATTACTCACTATTCGCTAATTACAAATCCGCTGCGCTCTATAGTGGCCTTTATGAACACGTAATACAGATGTTCAGATGTTCGGTGGTCGGTCCGGCGCCTTACCGCTGTTCCTGATATTATGGTTATGGTGATGATAATGGTGATCACTGTAGTGGTTGATGGTAATGATATTGGCGATTATAATAGTAATAATAATGGTGATGATAATAATTATGGTAATCATCGTCATCAATGTTATCGTGGTCGTCCTTGTCGTCATGATCGTCATCATCTTCATCTTCATCTTCATCATGGTCATAGTCATAGTTATAATCTTAATCATATCAGCTATATTGTAATTCTGCTTTAGTTATTACTATCTGACTATTCGTTTTATTTCAGCACCTCTGACAGTGCGACCAACTTTAAAGGAACATGCTGTGCAAGTCAAGAATCGTGAAATAACATATAATAACTGCAAATTCTCACTCGCCCCCTATTCTTCACACTTATTTCCTTCAATAATTTGTTTCATTCCCCTCCCCCGTACCCCTTCCCCTTCCCTTTCCTTTCCTTTTTCCCTTTCCACTTTCCCCTTTCCCCCTTTCTCTTCCCCTTTTCCCTTCCCTTCCCCTTCCCTCCCCTTCCCCTCTCCTCTTACTCTTTTCCTTCCCCTTTCCTTCCCCTTTCCCCTTCCCCTTCCTCTTCTCTTTCCCCTTCCCCTTCCTCTTCTCTTCCCCTTCCCCTCCCCTCTTCCTCTTTTCCTTCCCCCTTCCCCTTCTTCTTCCTTCTTCTTCTCTTCCCCCTTCCCTCCCTCTCTCCCAACCCTCTCACGCCCCTTCAGGAAGTGAAATGTTGTTCATGAAATCGTGTTATCATGCAGGATCTGTCATGCGTTACACCGTGTGCGTAATTGTCTGAGAACCTGGGTTATGTAACGTAAATGAAGGTGTGTATAGGGGGGGGTGTATGTATGTGGGGGGGATGTTTGTGAGTTGGGGAATGTGTGCAAGTGTGTGTGTGTGTGTGTGTGTGTGTGTGTGTGTGTGTGTGTGTGTGTGTGTGTTTGTGTTTGTGTTTATTTATGTATATATGTGAGTGGGGATATATTCTTATGTATGTGTAAGGATGCCTGTATGTATGTATGCATTTATATGTGTATGTGAGCAGGGATATATAGCCATCCATGTACGTAAGTGTGTACGTGCATATGACACATAGCGGCGGTGGAACGCGTCTGGCATCGATTGCATGGGGGAAAACAGCTGTTGTTAATTGCACAGATATTGCAGTGATTTCGGTTGCGATCTTCGATTCAACATGTCGGCTTACTTTCAACTGCGGTTAAAGCGATTTGGTAAAAATAAATGTGTGGGTAGTTCTATTTTATCTATTTATCTGTTTGTTTTTGATTTACTGTTATATATTTATTTCTCTTACTGATTAAAAAAAAAAATCTTAATGGTGATATTGCTGATGATAGTTGTAATGACAGTGATTCATTTGATTAACTTCACGTTGTTATAATGCGTAATCCTATTTTTTAAAGGTCTAGGAGTATTTTAGCAGATCGAAAAAGGATAAATAGTTTCTAAATCCTAAGGGGCAAAATGAGGCAAAGGAACAGCATATGTAGTTTTCTTCAAAGCCGCTCGAACTGTGGAATAGTTTTGATTTTTTTTTTCTTTCTTTTTTCCTTTTTTCTTTACTTGGCGTCTTCAAAATATTCATACAGATAATCGTAGAAGCACTGAAAGTAACTTCAAACATAGTGTGGAAGTTGTAAGGTCTAATATGTAAACACACATGCAGGCACACGCACGCATGTAAGCAAGACGCACCCACACACACTCACTCACTCACTCACTCACTCACTCACTCACTCACTCACTCACTCACTCACACACACACACACACACACACACACACACACACACACACAGACAGATATAGATATATAGATAGATGAATAGAGAGATAGATAGTTGTGTGTGTGTCTTGGTGGGTGTGCGTTCGTTTTTCACGCTCGTCTGTGCGCTTGTTTGTGCGTCCCTGCCCATTCTGTCTACATCTGTGCATGAATTAAATTACACACTCATATCAATACAAAAAAAAAAAAAAGACGCGTCGAAAATCAAAACCAGCAACCACCGCCAACAGCCAGCCCAACCTCCTGCACAAGATCGCCATCGCAGCCAAGCAACCAGCAGGCAACCCACCCACCAGCCCACCAGCCCACCAGCCCACCAGCCCACCGCCTTACTCGGCTCTCCCCGTGTTAAAAATAGCTCTCGGTCGCAGCGCTGGATTCGACCCGAGGAGGAACCCGGAGGAGGCTGGGCTTGGACTCCTTAACCCGGACTTCTCGTTGTTGCTGGGACGACATTCTGGACAGCAGAGACTCGCTCATTAGCTTGAAGGAATTGGGGCTTAATGAGCAACTGAATAAGAAGAAGGGGAGTGAGGGAGAAGGAGAAGTTAAGGGGGAGGAGGAGAAAAGGAGACGTTTGGTTCTGGGGGCTGGGTTCTGGAGTGATATTCAGGTCATGTCATTTTACTTGACGCGTCGATGTCGGGAATAGCATTGTATATGTGTATATTTCGCAGCTCTGGTATTTAGGTTTATATATGATCTTTTAAATGTTGTAAATGTTATTTTGTTTTTTTTTTCTCTTTTTTCCGCGCTGTTATTGTCGAATTGGGAAAGCGAGACTTGATTTATTGGAGTTTCGCAGCCGAGAAACAAAATGACAGCAGCAAGCGTGAGAACTCAAGGTTTCTCAAAAAACAATAGCAATTTTTAAATCTATTTACGGGGTATTACAAAATCGCAAGTGGAATCTAGCGTCAAGAAAAGAATGAAGCAGTTCCCATGGAATGAGAAAGGAATACCATCGTAAACATGCCATGCATATACTATAATATATATATATTTTTTTCGTTTCTTTTTCTTCCATTCCAATCAAAGTATCTCTCAAATGATTAACTATTCCTCCCAACCTGTATCAGAGATCTTCACAAAGTGTCCCTTTTTATCTAAGGTAAAAGTGTGTCTCCTGTGCCGAGGTGACACCCGACACGATCTGACATTCCGCAAATATTTTGATCGCGGTTCATCGGTGTCAAGCGAACCGGCAGCGTGCGTGCGTGTGAGGTTTAAGGTTTCCAATGAAGAGGTTTTTAAAATTTTGCGAGATTGCTTGACATATGCCCCAATAAGAAACAGGAAATGGGATTATTTATTCGGGAGCTTTAATTACTAATTAGGTAAGATAGAGTTGAAGTTTAGTGGTCGAAAACGAGAGCACCGGCAAGCGTTAAATGACCTCGGCTCGGAGTGTGTATGGAGAGAGGTTGTTAGATTTTGCGAGATTGCGCTGTACGAAGTCTTTATTTACGTTTCCATTTCATCTGTATCATTGTTGTTGTTATTATTATTATTAATATTATTATTATTACTATTATGATTATTTTGACTCTTCTGGTTCTTATGAGTATTTGTTTATAATACCCTGTAGATTTGGACTTAGATATTTATTTGTGTGCATGCCGGCGTCTGTATTCGAGAGAGTGTGAATGCAAATACGTTTTCCAAAAGAGAGAAAAAAAAACATTACTTGAATCACTTGACGAAAAGAATCCCGAGTATTTCTCCCCACTATCTATTCGCAGATAGTCAATGCGCCGTTTAGACACTCTGTCCGGTTTTATTTCCCAGCTGCTTTATCTTATCGGCATTGTCTATCGGCGAAACGAGGTCTTCAGAGTCCTTCACGAGAGACAGCACGTACGCACACGCAGACACGTACACAGAAACACACACGCACACACACGCACACACACACTCCCAAGAAATCGTAACTTTCACCCCCACCCATAAAGAAAAAAAGGTTTTAGTCTCTTCGTTGTCTGCCGGAAGTCCAATGCAGCCACAAAGCCAACGAAAGGGAATAAGGAACACAAATAAACCCTGGAATTACAACGAAAACGAAGTGTACAACGAAACAGATGGTCGCAGCCAAACGACCATTCACTTCGGACCCAAGACTGAAAAAAAAGAAAGAGAGAGAGAGAGAGAAAGAGAGAGAAAGAAAAAAAAAAAATAGAGGTATGTAAACAATCCGTTAAACTCCGCAATAGATTTGGTTCTGAGGAGGACAACTTTTACTCCGAGAGAGATCTTGTTTACTCTTCGTCGATGCCGAACTGAAGGATTTTAAAGGAAGTTCGGGAGGAATAGGTGGAGGTAATGGATGACACAGAAAGGGGAAAAGGTGGATGAGGGGCTCGAGGAAGTGGAGGCAGATGGAGTGACCAACGTTGTAAAGTGGAATGCGAGAAATCGGTATTGAAAGACGTGGTTAAGAGAATGATTCATTGCAGCTGAATAACTGCACCTGCATCGCAACGTAACTACTTTTATGTAAACAGAACCGTAATTAAAACAATATAACTACCTAACTGTATGTGAATATAGATATATAAGTAATATACAAATATAACATCAGAATTATCTATAAATGCAATCACGTATCTCTCAAGCATTGTAAATATAGCCAATTAACTAGAGCTACATAAACAGATATTACCCTATAACCACAACAGAAAACATAAGAGACTTGACTCTGTTCGTAAACCTATGGTTATACCTAACACCTTAAGAGGATATGGCCTGTAACTTTCGAGAATTAAGTGGGATCATGATAGAGGCTTTGTAGAAAATGGAGAATTCTTTGAAGAGTTCCTGGCCTTCTGGGTTGGAGGGAGAGAGGGGGAGAAAGAGGAGAAAGAAAAAGAAGAAAAGGAAGAATCGAGAAAAGGAGGAGAGATAAGAAATGAAAGGAAGACATAGGGTGAAAACAGTAAGAGGTGAAACAAGTATACAAAGGAACACGCGCACCGAGAGAGAGAGAGAGAGAGAGAGAGAGAGAGAGAGAGAGAGAGAGAGAGAGAGAGAGAGAGAGAGAGAGAGAGAGAGAGAGAGAAAGAGAAAGAGAGAGAGAGATAAAGAGAGACAGAGACCGAGACGGGGCGGAAGAAATAAAAGGAAAGCAGATGATAGATATAGAAGGTAAATTCTATACCGAAACAAAATATAGATACAGGCCTGAGAGAAAGAAAGAAAGACATAGAGCAAAGGAGAGATCGAAAACAATAGAAGTATTTCCCTCCATAACAGAAAGCCTTAGTCCGGATAAACAAACAAACAAACAAAACAACGACAACAACAAAAAAACAGACGTAACAAGAGCGACGCAACACCACGACGCAGATCCATCATCCAACGCTCCGGGCTACGTCAGCGTCGCAGCGTCAACGTCGTTCATCACGATTGAACGCGGAGTGAAAGTATTCCCGTTCCCTTCTTGCCCGGAGCTGGGGGACGTTGTGTGTGTGTGTGTGTGTGTGTGTGTGTGTGTGTGTGGTGTGTGTGTGTGAGTGTTGTGTTGTGTGTGTGTGTGTGTGTGTTTTGTTTTGGTTTTTTGTGTGTGGTTGTTTGTGTGTGTGTGTGTGCCTGTGCCTGTGCCTGTGCA